>NC_085014.1:18717171-18724671 GCF_963854185.1 Sardina pilchardus | reverse complement strand
CCTGGCAATTTTCAGTCGACATTGGGATGAACACACACACACACACACACTCATACACAGGCAGGCAGACAGGCACACACTCATGTTGGGTGAAACGGTAATATTTCCCTTTGTCAAACACAATCGACATGAAGCGGCCACCCCCCTCCGCTCCCAAACCGCCTTCTCTCCCCCCCAGTTGCAATGCTCTGTTCCCAAACCCCGTGGCCATTCTCAGAGGAGTCGATTCACGCGGAGCCACATCGGAGTAAATAGTCTCTCGCTGTGGGGACACTTTCTATCTCGTTTTTTGTTTTTGTTTCGTTTTTTTATTTAGTTTTTTTTTCGCCCCCCTCTCACTTTGATGAGTCGAAACACGCATCAGAATTATCCCTCACACCGCGGCCATTGCCGGGCGGAGCGTATCAGTTATGTGCTGTTTGATCAGTTGCTGAGAAGGTAAATAGCCGCCACGCTCAATACTGTTGACAACGGCCATTTGTTTGGGCCCCCGCGATATCTTGTTTACCGCCGTCTGCAGAAAGAGGCGAGATAACGGGTGGCGCTTTTTAGCATTCATTAGCGACGCAATGTCCCCCCCCCCCACTCCCCCCTCAACGTCTACTCCTGCGCAATGGCTCGGGTTTAATTAAAACTGAGGAGTAGTACACACACACACACACACACACACACACACACATACACACACAGGGGGGTTAGGGAGCAGAGAGTTTGAGGGGATGGTGTGTGTGTGTGTGTGTGTGTGTGTGTGTGTGTGTGTGTTTGTGTGTGGGTGCAAGTGAGGTACTAGTGGTAACTCCTAACTTACTTTCACTCCATTTCCCTCCTGAAGAGCGTTCTGAAACGTAGCCACTATGCACATTTAAAGTCATCCATCCTAGAAATAAGTTTTTTTTTTTTTTCAAATTAAATAAGGCAAACGTCTACTGAGGATGTTCTGAATGGATGGATTTCATATTTGAATAAGCGAGGGTTAAGTGGGAGGACGTATGCAGATGGCGGCAGCGTCCGTGGAAACCGGACTTAATGGAACACACACTCTAGACGGAGAGGGTGCAGGTAGCGCTCGGCTCCCTCGAACCCCCATAAATCAAAATGACCCACTCTCTCCCTCTCTCATCTCTCTTTCTCTCTCCCCTCTTTCCTCTCTCTCTCTCTCTCTCTCTCTCTCTCTCTCTTGTGCGCTCTCTTTCGCTCTATTTTCCCCCTCTGTGGTAATTTACGGCCGCTCGGTCAAATTGGCACCAAAAGCTGTTTCAATTTATATCTTTTAACCCCTTGTCCGAGCGCCGGTGGTGCTGCCGCGGCCGTTAAACTGCCAGCAGTTTGTCTGCCCACCGCCGAGTTCTGAGTGGATCGGGGGGAGCCGGCACAGTGCAATGCCACACAGCACTGCACTGCAGACGATAGTGCACCGCAGGACCCCACAGCACAGAGTAGCGCAGTGAGACATAGCATTGCACAGCACAACATATCATTGCACAGCACAGTGTAGCGCAGTGAGACATATCATTGCACAGCACAGTGTAGCGCAGTGAGACATATCATTGCACAGCACAGTGTAGCGCAGTGAGACATATCATTGCACAGCACAGTGTAGCGCAGTGAGACATAGCATTGCACAGCACAGTGTAGCGCAGTGAGACAAAGCATTGCACAGCATAGTGTAGCGCAATGAGACATATCATTGCACAGGTCAATACAGCACAGTAGCACAGCAAGACTCATGACAGAGGACAAGACGGTGCAGCATAGTGCTGTATAGTAAAGTGTTGAAATTGTAACCTGCCCTGCACATGTGAAACAGCAGCACCTCGGATCAGGAGTCGAGTGTGCTAACAATCTAGCTGAAAGCCCAGGCTATAGCTTTCATGCTAGCAGCACTCTGGGAGTGAGGTTTACCAAAATTCCACACGCACAGCTAAGCTAGCATCTGTTACACTCACCCCCCAAAATCTTACTCCTGATCCAGGTCACGGTACCCTGCGCTGTGGTGAACCTGCGCAGTTCAGCCCGGACTCAAACCCGTGAAACAGCAGCACCTCGGATCGGGAGTCGATGTGCTGACAATCGAGATAAAAGCCCAGGCTACTAACTTTCAATCCAGCAGCACTCTTGAAGCATCGGGGAGTGAGGTTTAGCAATGTTACATGCACAGCTAAGCTAGCTTAGTCTGGGTGAACCCTGCCTGAACTTCTGGCGAATTTGGATGTCGCCCGGCAGCTCAAGCTGGAAACCTAGGTATCTATCTCCTCTGTTCCCTGCCAGAACCTTTGGCTCCAATCCATAGTGCAAAAATGAACACCACATCACAGTGCAATGCTGAACAGCCAAGCATTGTACATGCTATGATGTATATCTCAGCACAATACACATCATCACACCTACAGTAACACAGTGCAAATCAACACTGTTAGCATTTAGTGTGAACTGTGTCCTGTGTCTTTGTTGTCTCCGTAAGAAAAAGTTGCCTTGTCTGGCAAGTACAAGTTTCTCTAATTTCATCACACTTCATCAAACTGTATTTAAGTCATAAGAGTGAGGCATTATTCTGACTGTACTAAAATATGTGTGAGAACTCAATGACTTCCTTTTATGTTTGTTAATTAATCCTCACTTTGTTGACGAGCTGACGACTGTGTAGAGTTTGTTATGCTGGATGCCATGTGGTGACAAGAGCTCTTCTGTTGTATTCTCTACCCAACTGCAAGGTGACTGAGCTCACAGCCAACTCTGTCCTGTAAAGAATGATGTGCTGTTTTAGTGTCAGGATGGAAACAAATAGCCTCATTAACTCATAAACATCAGCATCTGTGCTGCTTTACACCTTGTTCAGAAATAGCTTCGGGGACTGAAATACTTATTCAGAGCCAACTTTTAGCCTAATTATGATATACTTTTCAAATCTTAACTTTTATATACATAATGTATGACTCGACGCACAGTACAATATCAGTTATCATAGCAAAACTTTGAAACCCCATCCACATCAAGTTTTGGCTGAATACAAGCCCAATTTTGTTATCCAAACAAGAACTGATACAACTGTGGCCAAAGGTGAATGCAACCCCTGTTATATCATCCAAACAAATACCAATACTAATTGAGGTCATACTGTACACCTGTACAAAATCACCACAAACTATAATATACCAAAACAGTACCCAATCCAATAAAACTACAGACAAATTATTCTACACATATCCAGAGTGACACAGCACAGCACAGTATGTCACCGTGTCAGGATATGAGGATTTATACTGTCTCCAATCCTCGCTGTGGGGGCTCATAAATATCTCCAGTCAGACAGTGTCACCAAGGATGACTTCCACAACTGACTACAGCCTCCAGTCACCAGAGAGAGAGAGAGCGAGAGAACGACAGAGGGAGAGAGAGAGAGAAAGAGAAATGGAACTGGGCGTGAAAGGCAAAGATGGATGGATATGGCAAAAAATATAAAGGAGAATAAAAGTAGAGAACAGAGAGGCGTGAAGAAGAAGATGAGAGGAAGAGGAGGACAGTGAACAGTGGAAAAGAGGTGAAAATAGTTGGTGAAAAGCAAAATTGATTGATACTATAGATAGATAGATAGATAGATACAGATAGACAGACAGACAGACAGACAGACAGATAGATAGATATACGTTATTCATCCCTAAAGGGAAACTACAGATCTACTAAATGCCACAAGTAAACAGCAGTGAGAATATTGGAAACTGGAGAGAGGAAGGAAAGAAAAGAACATAACAGAAAAGAAAAGAAAAGTAAGAGAGTGAAATAAATGAACACAGGCTAGAGAGCAGAAGTATATACTGAGAATGAGGGGGAGGAGAGACACGTGTAGGAAAGGTCAAGAACCATCAGAAGAAGAGAGAAGGGGAGAGGACAGGAGGGGAGATGAGAGGAGGAGAACACAGAACAGAAGGGCAGAGGAGGTGGGAAGAGGAGAGGGGAGAGGAGAGAAGAAGCAAGGAGAGAGCAGCAAGAAGAGAGAAGAGGAGAGAGGAGAGGAGAGGAGATGAAGAGAGGAGAGGTGAAAATAAAGTACAGAGAAAGTGAGAATAAAACAGGGCAAGAAAGAGAAGGAGACCAGGTATAGCAAGGGAGACAGCACCCAAGTGAAGAAGAAAGCCTCTGAGGCCTCGGACAGCACTGAGAGGAGGGGCAGGTTGGGCTTTGGAGCCACACAGGGGGGGCTACTCCAGTGTACACTGGACCAGTGCCATGTCTCCCATGCTGAGAGAGAGAGAGAGAGAGGGAGAGAGAGAGAGAGAGAGAGAGAGAGAGAGAGAGAGAGAGAGAGAGAGAGAGAGGGAGAGAGAGAGAGAGAGAGAGAGAGAGAGAGAGAGAGAGAGAGAGAGAGAGAGAGAGAGAGAGAGAGAGAGGGAGAGAGAGACGGGTCTCGCACTGAGTCTGCTGAGTGTTATAAACGGGACAGAAGAGAAAAGGGCCTCCTGTGGTCATGGCCACATGTGCCAGGGGAGCGGAGGAGAACGTTTGGCATGGCACTCAGAATCAGGGAAGGTGGAGGAGAAGTAGACATGTGTGTGTGTGTGTGTGTGTGTGTGTGTGTGTGTGTGTGTGTGTGTGTGTGTGTGCGCCTTTGTGTCTGTTTGTGTGTGTGCGTTGCTTGTGTCTGAAACACAGATATTTGGTCTTTGAGGTGCTACTGTAGTTCTCATGACCATAGAACAGAGGGATCAAGTAGATGTTGACTGTGAAGTATCTATCCTCAGTGTTCCAAGGCCTGGTGCAGAACACAATCACAAGTGCATCAGAGCTCAGAGAAGAGGTACGTTATGTGGCAGTTGAGGGTGAATAGTCCTTGTTTAGAATGCAGCCTTCTGCATCCTATTATGTGTATGCCAATGCAGATGGCATGAGCCATCATTTAGCACTTCTGAAGGCCATAATCTTCTCAAATTAGCAATGACTACAAAATAGAAAATAGCTGGAAAAACACTCTCAGAAAAAGAGTATTTTGTGCTCTGTTCTGAAGCCTAGGGGCTTTTTTGGACTTTTTTTGGTCAAATCCAAACCGAGGGAATAGGTAGGTGCAGAAGGCAAGAAACATATAGTTAAGAAAGAACAGTGTTTTATTCTGGCAGAGAAGAGTAAGAAAGAATAGTTCTTTATTCTGGATGAAAAGATTTGGTTCAGACGGACGTTCCAGCAAAGTGTAGAGAACTTTTGTCTATTCACAGCACGCAGCACCAAAAGCACAAAAGACAAAAAGCACTCGTAATTAGAAGGCCATATATCTAGATATGATGAAATGGAGTACACTTTGGTGTGTGACAAGAAGCCTAAATTTGGTCATACCGGGGCGGGTTTCTCGAAGGGCCTTTGTCATTCATTTGCCAATACAAAAACTAAGGTATATTGAAAAAGATATGAAAAAAACGACCAATATCATGAGTTAACCTAATGTTGTTGGTATGAAATGTATCTATGATGAGTTACTACAGAGACAAAACTACAACAACATCCATTCTTGTCAGTAACAATACTGTACATTATTTCAGCCAGTTGATTCATAAAAACACCATCATTCTTCTGTTATTGGTGGCAAATGCATGTCAGTGAGAATACTATAATAGGCTCTTTACTCTTCTGCCTCTCTGTTTCTCACGCTTCCATACCGTTTGGCTATTTGTAGGTTTTGGTGTATTTAACTTAAATTGTATAACTGTTAAATGAGCTTATTACTGTACAACGGGCAATTAAGAGATATTAAGTCATAATTCTAACATTCATAATCCCACTGTGTCATACCAGTGATTCATTTATGATATTAAAACAACCCACACACACAGTGGATGGAGCCATTATCAAAAAGCAAAGTCAGAACAACTATCTGAAATGTAAAAAAATACACCAGATTCAGAAGCACCAGTGCGGCTGAATCAGGCCACAGACTCTAAAGGGCCAGCCTTCTCTGTTTCAGAATGTGCCGCGGAAAGAACTGGACATTCCTCCTTTTAGCAGTGGCCTTGGGAGCGGTCAAAGACAAGAGGCTCGAACGACCCACGGCTTCCACCACCACACATCACTTCGGTCAGTCGAGGCTCCGCCATCACATGTGAGTGAGTTTGTCTTGTAGCCCCTGCTGGGGATCTAAATGCTTTCACGGTGGTGTGTTTTTTTTTAGAAGGTGAGCCAGTCTGTGGTCTTTTTAGGATACAAGCATGCAGCCTGTGGTCTTTTTAGGAAACAAGCATCCGGCCTGGGTTCTGATATCTTCCCGCGGTCCGCTCTATCCGTGAAGCTATCAGTCCGGAGCAGGCTGTGTTTTCTTTCCAGCAGGTGCACTTTGATCTCAACCCCGGCCCGATCAGACCGCTGCAGACATCACCGGAGAGTCAGAGCGGAGATGAGAGGATGGGGAGAGCAGAGAGGAGAGGAGGGAAGAACAGAGGAGAGGTGATGACAGAGGAGGAGTGGAGAGGGGAGGGGAGGAGAGGGGGAGAGCTGAGTAGAGGAGAGGTGAGGAGATGAAATGAGAGGAGAGAAGGGCAGAGGAGAGGAGAGGTGAGGAGAGAGGAGACGAGAGGATGGAAGAGGAGAGGAGAGAGGAGAGAAGAGAAGAGAAGAGGAGAGGAGAGGTGAGGAGGGAGGAGAGGAGAGGAGAGGAGGGGAGGGGAGGGGAGAGGAGAGGTGAGGAGAGAGAAGAGGAGAGGATGGGAGAGAAGAGGAGAGGAGAGGTGAGGAGAGAATAGACGAGAGGGGAGGAGAGGAGAGGAGAGGTGAGGAGAGAGGAGAGGATGGGAGGAGAGGATGGGAGGAGAGGGGAGGCCGCAGTCGGCTTTGATGACATCTCTCGCCAGTACCCAGTCATGGCTGCTCTTCTGTCAGTTTAGTTTTTCTGTTTTGAGATGGACCAGTGGAGCATTCGCTCTCTGAGCTCTGCATGGACGCTGCTGCTGCTGCCGTGTGTGTGTGTGTGTGTGTGTGTGTGTGTGTGTGTGTGTGTGTGTGTGTGTGTGTGTGTGTGTGTGTGTGTGTGTGTGTGTGTGTGTGTGTGTGTGTGTGTGTGTGTGCGTGCGTGCGTGCGTGCGTGCGTGTGATAGGCATTTGGGTGTGGATGCAGCCATGTCAGCGTATCTGTATATCTGAGTGTGTGTCATGGCAACTGCTGTGTGTGTGTGTGTGTGTCTTTGTGTGTGCTTGTGTGTGTGTGTGTGTGTCTTTGTGTGTTTGGAGGCTTATCTGACAGCCAGATGGTCATAGCAGCACCCGATGCACACAGCATACGGCAGACGTCCTCCCATCCGCACCACTTCCCCCTACTTCCCGTCACACAGGTCAAAGGTCATACAAGCTCCAAACATGCGCCATTAATCCTCAGATCCATGCCATGTGTGTGTGTGAGTATATTTGAGTTTGTGAGTGTGTGTGTGTGTGTGTGTGTGTGTTTGTGTGTGTGTGTGTGTGTGTGTGTGTGTGTGTGCGAGAGAGGGAGAGAGTGTGAGTGTGTCTGTGTGTATCTGCATTTCAGGG
>NC_085014.1:18679671-18704671 GCF_963854185.1 Sardina pilchardus | reverse complement strand
GAAAACAAAAACAAGCAAGATAAGATTTATTGATGTAGCCAAAGTCCTTTAAAGTGTGAACTAATATCAAATTGTGATCAAATTAATCCAAGCAGTCGCCAAGGTGGTTCGGGACACATTTGATTTCATATCTTTTGTAGTGTGAGCACTGACTCTGATCCCAATGCATCTCCAACGAGGAGATTTCTAGAGGAACACATGCAAAATCTCAATGCAAGTGGTCAGCAACATCTTGGACACAAGTGTGGACAAATACGTGTTTTGAATGTCCACTTGGCTGATACATCTTCAAATGAAATGTAAACAGGGCCTTAGGATTGCTGGAGAGATAAGAGATTAGAAAAGGAGACAAAATCAGAACTGAGGAGAGAGGGATGAGAGAGAAAGAGATGAAGAGTTGTGGAGAGAGAGAGAGAAGGAGGAGAAGGAGGAGGAGGAAGAGTGTGATTTGGGGACTCCTGCTGTTGGTCCAGGGAAGAACCCTTGACCTCAATCTGTCAACTGGTGAACAGAGAAGATGCATCTGTTGGTTTATGAAAATCACACACACACACACACATACACACACAGAGAGAGAGAGAGAGAGAGAGAGAGAGAGAGAGAGAGAGAGAGAGAGAGAGAGAGAGAGAGAGAGAGAGAGAGAGAGAGAGAGAGGGGGGGGATGAGATGAGACCCTGAGATGAGCACAAAAATAAGTCCATTCTTCCAGCTAATGTTGAGGCTCCTCACAAACTAATATGGCTGATGAGAATAATCAGTGTGTATGACTAATGCAACTAACAGTCAGCCTCAGGACCATGCAACCATGGCAACAATCGCAAACAATTCAGCCTAACCAAATTATAAACACAGGACAAATACATCAGACTTATTGGACTTACAGTAAACAACAAAAATGTCAAAATAATGTCTAATATCAAACAGAAGAAAACCTTGAGCAGGTATAGATAAAGCAACTTCTATTCAATAGAATCTATTGGAAGAGGTAGACAGTCATACAGGCAAACCTCCATAGTCACGAACCCATATTCTCACACAGTTCCAACATGCACATTAATATAACATAATGTATACTCAAACAACAGAGAAATGCATTCATTCACACATCTACTGTATATGCCTTAACGTGATATAAGTTCTGAAACAGACTGATATCAAGATTGTCTTGTTGTTCCAGACCTTGAGCATTTTATTTGAATGTCACTTAAACACATGGAATCATATTTCATAATTGTAAATACTTAGAGAAACAACCACCCACATACTAATAATAAAGTGGTGTTATGATGAGAAACTAGAAGCCTTATTGGGCCTAACTGTAATCCAATAGACTTTGGCTAGTAAATATTGTTTCTCAGCACAGATGGCTCTGCTCCACTTTCCCTTCCTACAGACTTGCCTAATGAAAACAGGCAAACAAAAGCCTTATTGCAGTTTGGTACAGATAAAAAATCTTTTGGAGTAATCCTGTATATTCACAATTGGAGATGATATTAGTTTTTCCCCCATGTGATATGAGGCTTAGTTCGAACTTCTCTCTCTCTCTCTCTCTCTCTCTCTCTCTCTCTCTCTCTTACCAACACCCTCTGACGTATCCATAGCTTTCTCAAACACCGGAAACTTCCATCCTCCTGTCTCCTTCAAACACACACACACACACACACACACACACACACACACACACACACACACGCACGCACGCACGCACACACATCTCCTCATAACCTCTTGCGCAGTGAGCAGTGACAGTGGATAAACATCTGTTTGGTGATTCCTGACACGGGGAAGCGACATTGTGCAGAGAGCTGGAGGAGGCTGAGAAGGAGGAGGAGGCGTGTGTGTGTGTGTGTGTGTGTGTGTGTGTCTGTTTGTTTGTGCGAGCGTGTGTGTGTGTGTGTGTTTGTGTGTGTGTGTGTGCATGTGTGTGTGTGTGTTTCGGGGGTTGGTGCTCAGGCCTGAGACCCCACCCCCCACCAAAAAAAAAAAAAAACACACACACACTATTCATATTTGTTTATTGAGAGCGGGAGTGTGGTGAATGAGTTTGATTAAAATCGTTAAAGCATGGCGCGGCGGCTTGGGCTGGAAATTAAACTGTGATTACCTTCGGCATGCGTGGCTGCGCGCCAAAGCAACGCGCGCCGCTCCCCGTTGGCCTTTATTTACATCGGAATAATGATGTGCTTAAGAATCCCTCAAACAGCCAATTTGCTGCCTCTCCACCCCGGCCTCCTTCTCTCTTCAGCCCTCTCTCCTTCTGTCACTCCATCACTATCTCTCTCTCTCTCTCTCTCTTTCTCTTTCTCTCGCTTTTCTTCCGTGTGTTTGGCTGGCGTCTGATCGTCACCTCTCTCTTACCGAGATTTGGATTTGCGCAGGTTTATCGACGCGACTCGCGACAGCACAATGCTTGCCCCAATTTCTATCTCGCGCAGACTCTCTCAGTCCTCCTTTTTCTTCTTATTCTCTCTCTCTCTTTCTCCCTCCCTCGCTTTCACTCCACTTTCCCACCATGACTCCATTTCTCTCCATCCGTGGAGTGCCCCTCCATCAGGCCATTATGACGCTGGTTAGTGCGCCATGACCTGAGGGACTTGTGTCCCTCCTCCTCTCCTCTTGCTCTGCTCCCTCCATTAGCTCCCTGACCTTAACAGGCCAGACATGGACCTCTCCACAGGTGCATGGGGCCACACTCAACGTTAAATAGTCCCGGGGCTGTGCTGTCCGGGTCGTTGCCCTGACACATAGAGTAAGCCTTGGTGCTGAGCCCCTGCACATACTGGATTTAGCAAAGGGGCAGCCATTTTTACACATCCTCCTCGATGCGCTTTTCTCATTCTTAATAATTCCAAATAAAAATAATGTTGCCATTTCTTTTTAGCTGTAGAGAACATACAGTACCAATGAGACGAGGACTTGCCAATATTAAAGATATGTGCAGTTCCATGTATTTACCTGTGTCTGTGTGTGGGTATGGAGGCAATTACTTCTGTCAGTGTGTTTGTCTATGTAGGCATCTGCATGTGTGTGTGTGTGTGTGTGTGTGTGTGTGTGTGTGTGTGTGTGTGTGTGTGTGTGTGTGTGTGCATGTGCGGCCCTAAAGACCACTGAGGTTCACTGACTGATAGGACACACACACACACACACACACACACACACACACACACACACACACACACATAAGTCACCCCCAGAGTGGGGTGGGTGGTGGGTAGTGGGTGGGCAGATAAGATAGCTTATTAACCAGATCTGATCAGCCTTGGATTAATTCAATACCTCGTCCCTGCTGGCACCACAGTCGGGTATTAGGTTAACCACGCTCGTTAATGAAACACATTGATTATGTTTTTGATGAAAGCAAGGGGCACAGGGTGTCGACGTGAATGAGATCCGATGAATTATCATAATGAAATGAATCACAGTCACTCGGGCAACGGACTCAAACAAAAGGAGGGAAAGACGAGATGACGAGAAGGGGGGATGAGGTGGAGGAGGAAGAGAACAATTACGAACGCTGCCAACCAATCACAATTGCATTCACTAAGGTCAAGAAACTCAGTGTATTCCATCAAGTGTTTTCTTGTGCTCTCATCTTGAGTGTGCACCGTCCTTGGGTGAGCGAATGCCCTCCATTACTTTGCAAATGTCAGTTTCAACACATGATGAGGAAGGGGATGGCTGTATACTGTATATTGGTTCTATAGCTATCAATACTAGCATGTTGATTTCAATATCTAATTCTGGCCTACTCATGAGACACAAATGGGAAATGTGACGGGAGGTCATGTTTATCACTTGGCAATGGAATTGAATTTGGTCGTCTGTGAGTGCTATTATTTCATACAGTTAAGAGTGGGAACACATACACATATGTATCTCTGTCTCTCTCTCTCTCTCTCTCTCTCTCTCTCTCTCTCTCTCTCTCTCTCTCTCTCACACACACACACACACACACACACACATTCAGAAGAACTGGTAATAACAGCACCCGGAAAAAAGTCTCATCAATTTTCATCAAAACATCTGGTGAAGGAGAAGTGTCTTTTCCTGTGAGTGAGTGCGTGCGTGCATGTGTGTGTGTGTGTGTGTGTGTTTGTGTGCAAGAGCTCATTAATGCGCATATGCACCAGTTGTCAATGATACCCTCTGTTCTAGTTTGAGCGGATAAGATCCCCATATGAAGTCGAGAGAGAGAGAGATAGAGAGAGAGAGAGAGAGAGAGAGAGAGAGAGAGAGAGAGAGAGAGAGAGAGAGAGAGAGAGAGAGAGAGAGAGAGAGATTTACATGGGGCTTAATGGCTGACTGGTGGGTGGGTAGAGGGGAAAAAAGGAAGGCACGGGACAGGAAGGAAAGTGAAAATGAACCGACGAATTAGCATAATCATTAGCCATATGCTTGAATTCCGACGGCAAAATGACTGCAATTCCAACTGTCACAGTTGTCACGTTGCAAGGCCATCACTCTAATAGGACATTAACGTGGTGATGCATGTCTGCTCAGACAGTGTCAGAGTGGGAGTGAAAAGACGTGCCTGTGTGTCTGCGCGCGCGCGCGCGTGTGTGTGTGTGTGTGTATGTGTATGTGTATGTGTATGTGTGAAACAGAAACAGAGAATGAGAGAGAGAGGTTAGCAGTGAGGTGAGAGAGTGATTCACTCCACAGGCTTAAGTAGGTTAGCATGGCAACATGGTGACGTTTGTTGGCATAGCATGAAGGTTATACAGAGAAAGACATCCGACTCCGAACACACAAAGGCTTTGGCCAAAATGATGCTATTACACTGGACATTTGTTGAGGGAGCTATGCCCATGCTTAGTGTTCCCTTTTTGATCAACAATAATGAAGGTGAGTGTTCAATTCAGCTGCTAAGGTTAGCTGTGAGTAAGAAAACACTGTAAGAAATGGACAGAGCTGACGGATAGCTTAGCACGCTGGTAAACCATAAGCAGAGAATTGGATTCCCGCTAGCACACTAGCTAGATTTGAATGCTAAGCTAAACAATAATACAACCTGAATCTCTTGTGTGGTGGTCATTAAAAAAATATGCAGTACCTCTTTAAAGAAATCCAATTTCCATCCATAAATCTATATTTTGTTAACAACAGCACACAAAGTCAGACAGGCTACTCCCATTCAAACTCCAGACACACTGCATGGGAAACTCACAGAGGCAATGACATTGGTGTCATACGCTTACAGTAAATGGGCCTGGTGACGTGAAGCCTTGCACACGCACAGTTTTGCCCGAAATAGGGCCGTGTCCAAAAGTCAAGGGCGCACGCTGGATAGTACCACTCTTTCCTGTAGCGTCTCAGTTAGCTTGCTCCTCAATATGCGTCCCTACATTTGGACTGCACAAACTAGTTGGCGTCACCTGACTCGGGGAGGGGGGTGTGTTGCTTGACGATTTGCATGACGTGTGGAGCTTTACCTGCGCTGCACAATGGATTATGGGATATCTGAGGCCCAAAAAGATGCATCGATGCACACTTGGAAATCATGCCAAACAAAGTACCCATCTAGTGAGAGCGCTTGACTTTCGGACAGTATTCTGACGTAACTTCCGGAAAATGCACTCTGCCCAGAGTGTGTACTTGTGATTAGGACACATCCTAGGTGTCCGACAGCTGCCCACAGTGCATTGCAAAATGGCCGCTGAGTGAGGCCACCGCCCCACATAAGACTTCAATCAGAAACGGTTTATAAAGCAAGACGATTCATAAGAGGGTAATTTCTGGTTTCATTGTGACGTAGGGTTCGCAACTGCCACTCCCCTTTAGGAGGCAAACAGGAGGTCCGGTGTCAATGTATTTCTATGGGAGAAATAAACATTGTCTCGGATTATGACCATTCCCTTAGCCCTATATTTAGCAATGCAAGTAACAAACCCATATTCTACAAGGCACACATCTTTCTAACATTCCCACATTGAAACTGTATTTTCCAGCGAGATAAATACATAGAAAAATAACTTTGTTAGCGATCTGTCTCTGTCTCTGCTAATAGCGCAGGCCGCCTGTTGCCAACGGCACACTGCTTCTGCTGCTTCTACACCGTTCTACACTGATTATTTCGTCACCGATCACGCCCCTTTAGGAGGCGGAAGTGGTGCCATTTCATTCCATTGAAAACCCCTAAATGATTCATCTTAGTAACTATAATCTTTGCTTCAATAGAGACAATTTCAACCCATTTTCCTGTTGGTTAACTTTGGCTCTTTCTCAGTTCTGGCGAGTGACAAACGTGACGTTAAGCAACGTACTGAAACATGGTAAGTCATGCTAAAAAAAGTGCTAAAAAATTGATACCGGGCAGAGTGCTACAAGTTCAAGTGCAGCATTTGGTGGTTATTTGTTTTGACATTGCCTAGCGCCAACCCAACAAAACATCACTTACCGGTAGGCTAATTGTTTTTCTCCCCCTCGATGCTCTCCTAAATATCTTACTCATGGATTGTTTTTGGGGAAAAAGTTCATCACAGAGCAGTAAAGTGAGTTATGAGGTCATGACTACTGTCTTTTTTGAGGACCTCTGGCCATTAGAGGCTATGGAAATAACAAAGACATCAGTTATGTTTTAGCTTGCACAGTCTAACTACCAAACATTTCACCTCAGCTAGACCAGGCCCGTTAACTTGGCTTGAGAGATATCCTTTTCTTAATAGTGTTTATTTGTTTACTTTAGGCCTACAAATGTATTTATTCACTTGTGTGTCTATTTGGTTTTGTTTGTTTGTTTGTACACAGTAGCTCTTGATCCACTGTACTGAACACTTTGCACCTGAGGTCTAATCCTTCTTGAGTTTCATGATTTGTATCTGCAATGCCCTTGTGTTCTCAAAAAATAAACATATCAACATATCAACAAATACACACACAGGTAGCCTATCCTAGAAAAAATATTCAGCACATACTTAATGTATGGCATTATTATTATGGTTTTCCTGTACATAAACACGCCCACTCATACCATAGGCTTACCACACATACAGTAGTTGGTCACTAATAGTGCATTCCCCGTGTAAAGGTAAAAGCAGCTCACGTCCCTCCACATAGCCCGCTCTTCTCCTGGCACGGGATAATGAGGCGTAGAATTTAAATGCAAATACCCGACTTTTACTCTTGAACTTTCACCTCATCTGGGAACAATTCAAGGCTTGGTGTGTGTGTGTGTGTGTGTGTGTGAGTGTGGGTTGGGGAGGGAGGTGTATGTGTATGTGTATTTGTGTGTGTGTGTGTGTGTGTGTTTGTGTGTGGGATGATGAAGGATGGCGGTGAGCATGTGCAGTATGTGTGTGTGGGGGGGTGGTAAGTGTGAGTCTGTGTGTGTGTGGGAGTGTGCAGTGGGGTTGGGGTGTGAGGGTGGTGTGTGTGTGTGTGTGTGTGTGTGTGTGTGTGTGTGTGTGTGTGTGTGTGGTGGGGTCATTAATGTGGGCTGCTGGGTCCATTAGATGGCACTGTAATGTAACTCTTCCATGTGGGGTGCACTGTAAGTAAAGCACCTGACCTGGCATCCGCAGTGACAATATACTGTAGGAACAAACAACAACAATAAAAGAATGGCCACTGAGGCAGAGACTGCGGAACATACACAGCAAAAGTATTGGTGTCAATAACTCCTCACTAATGCACTTGCTCGGCCTCTGCATACACTGTGTTCTGTTTCCCCTGCACTGATTTGTTTGATGCCTGTGGGAGAAAAAGCAAAGCAGCGGACTATCTTTGGAGTTGGCAGACAGTGATGAGAAATGAAAGTGAAGTCGGGACAGATGCAAAAACTTTCACACAGGCGACTAAAACCCGCTGCCGTTTCGATATTGCACATCTTGCAAGTTTTCGCCCCCTTTTCTCCTGCATGTCCGTTGATGAAAATGTAATATTTTATCTGTCTACCACATCTGTGTACGACTTATCGTCGGTGACACTTTCCGCAAGCAAGAACATGGTTAAATGGTGGTGTTACATAAGGTGCTTAAAACACACACACAAAACACAGTGCATTTGAGGTGAACTCTCTCGGTTAAATAAAGGAACGAGTGGGTGAATTAATCCCGCAGTGAGGCATGCTGGGACGTCTGTCCTTGAGATGCGCGCCAGTGGAAGGTGATGAGTTGACCTCTGACCTCTGACCTGTGTCCCGTGCAGTTTCATATGAGGGGGAAATGAAGCAGGAAATCTGGCAACGCTAAACCATGTCATTACACTTTCATGACTCACACACGCTAAAGCCCGCGGGGCGCATGCAAAGGTGAGTCCTGTAGTGGAAAGAACAATGGGTAATAATGTGTGTGTGTGTGTGTGTGTGTGTGTGTGTGTGTGTGTGTGTGTATGGGTGCATGTGCACGTGTGTGTCTTTCTGTGTGTGTGTGTGTGTGTGTGTATGGGTGCATGTGCACATGTGTTTGTCTTTCTCTGTGTGTGTCTGTGTGTGTGTGTGTGTGTGTGTGTGTGTGTGTGTGTGCATGTGCACGTGTGTCTTTTTGCGTGTGTGTCTTTGCGTGTGTGTGTGTGTGTGTATGCTTGCTTGTGCATGTCTGTGGTCTGTGTGTGTAAGAGAGTGAGAGAGAGAAAGAGTATTGGGGCAAACAGTTTGCCCTTCGTTAAAGCTTCACACTGACAGAGAAATGGCCTGAAATGACTTGCCACTGGGCGATCATTTACATAGCTTTTATCCTTTCTTTATTATTTACGAGGACAGACAACACAAAGGTTGGCATTAAAAACACACACACACACACACACACACACACACATACACACACACACACACACACACACACACAGACACAGAGAGAGAGAAGAGGAAGGAGAGCGTTTTTTTTTTTGTTCGTGCCACCACTCAGCTGTGTATTGCGTTGGTGCGTGGAGCTCGGCCAACGCAGGGGCCGACATTACCATGGCTGAGAGGCTTTTTAAAAGGGCTGGAGCGCACTCGCGTTTGCTTAACCAGCGCGGGGTGATCCCTGAAACAAGTTCACTTAGCCCAGCGCTGGCCTCCCGCTGATAATAGCACGCTTGCGTGTCCGCGCACAACATTTCACAATGCCATTTCTTCTCCTTCATTTAACTCTCTTGGAGGTCGTTAAGTGGATCTCTCTGATGCTCTAAATGCATTATGGGCCTCCATCCATATCTCAGGCCCTTACAGGCCCCGGGTGTGTGCTTCTGTGTGCCGCTGTCCATTAACGTATTATGTATAGATGTTATGAGCACATTTGTATTTATGTTTCACCAGACATGCAAATTTCATCTGTTACATTTCACCACTGTACATCTATTTAGTGATTTACAGTAGAATGAACTAGACGAGAGATCGCAAGCCGGGCCTTATTGTCCAACATCCATGTCTGACCTCACAAATGTTCTTTTGAATGAGTAGGCAGAAATGTTTGCAGAGATGATAAGATCTAGTGGAAATCCTTCCCAAAAGGAGTGGAAGCTGTTACAGCTGCGAAAGCATGTTAAATACACTATAAAGTGTATTTAATATGCCAGCTTCTCAGCCACTCATCTGAAGTCAACTCACTTATTAAAACCACTTACACCTATACCTTTAGTCAAAATGATGCATGTAGAATCGAGAGGAGAGGGAATTATCGTGAACGCACCATTATGGCTGTGATGGTACTCTTGCTTTGCCTTGCTACTTTCGCTACAGTGACTCATAGTGCCTCTTCGGATAAGTGGTATGTTTACCAGAACACAAGTCCGTTGTTATTTCTTCTTCATTTGTTACATTATCTTTATTGATTAAGATACATTTATCTTTTTTATGTAGGCAGTAAGCAGACACTTTTATCTAAAGCTTCTTACAGAATGAGGAATAACATTCAAATAATGTGAAATAACATAAAGAATAATGTAAAATAATGTGGAGTTTAACGGTAAAACTTCTGCATATGCTGCCGCTAACCTCTCTCCTACAACTTTGCCTTCATGTCCTTTGCACACTCTCCCCATCAGATCCGATTTTCTTTTCCTCTTGGACAAACAACCCTGATATCCACACCAAGGTTACTGGATTATAGTGTAGACTTCTCGGTCCCCCATGGCCTCTGTTTCCACTGTCTTTCATCAGCAAGCCAACGTAAAACTCTATACTCTTGGGCAGAACATCACAAAACCCACATAGCCTGGTCTGCCATGCTTTACTTACATCATCACTGAGCACGCTCAAAAACAAATCCCCACAAAAAAAACTGTGAATCATCCCAATAACGCTACACAGATATGGAAAAGGCCTAATGTTGGTAGAGACTTGAAGAGTAGGGATAAAGACACGGAAATGTCTCAACTTTGTTGAAGTGCACAATGCACAGCCAGAAAGTCTTAAAAATCTGCCTTTTTCCCCTCAGTGAATGTTGATGTGAAGGCCTGCCTTCAATCAATGTCAGTGTGACAGCCATTTGTCCACGTGGATGTCTCTCCGTCAGCGACTTATTAAAGAGATGCCCCTGGCAGGGAGCCACACAAACAGGATCCAGCCCCCGCTTTGGGCCTGGAGACAGAGACAGTGGCTCCAACCCCATCTAGGAGATGGAGAGGAGGATAGAGAGAGAGAGAGAGAGAGAGAGAGAGAGAGAGAGAGAGAGATGCATGATGATGGAGGAAAGTAATGACAAGAAAGGAATAATTGGGAGAGAGAGTGATGCATGGTCATGGAAAGCAGAGAGAGATTGGAGGGGGGAGACAAAAACAGAGAGAGAGAGAGAGAGAGAGAGAGAGAGAGAGAGAGAGAGAGAGAGAGAGAGAGAGAGAGAGAGAGAGAGAGAGAGAGAGAGAGAGAAAGAAGCATGGTTTGGTATGAAGAGCCAAGAGAGATGCCAAAGCGGGGATGAAAAGAAGAAGATAGATAGATAGAGAGTGGAGCAATGAAAAGCGGGTGTGACAGACATCCAGAGAGAGGACGACTGGCTGGCTGGCTGGCTGGCCGGCCCACGGAGATTAGGATCCTGCCGGGCGGACCCAGCCGGGGTGCTGGCGGGGCGTCAGCCTGGTGCCACGATGGAGCCGTCTCCAGGCCTGTCACTTGTGCTCATACGAGGGGAAAGAGAACATTTCCTCTGCCTATTCCTCTCTTCCTCCCACACCCCCATCCCACTGTCTGTCTGTCTCTCTCTCTCTCTCTCTCTCTCTCTCTCTCTCTCTCTCACACACACACACACACACACACACACAGACGCACACTGATCAATCCCTGGGCTCAGAGTAGGAAGCAGATGCTCTATATCTATTATTCAGACATGGGGGGAATTTCTGCGTCTGCAGAGCCCTCAAACAACCCGCTGGCATGACTACACACACACACGTACACACACACACACACACACACACACACACACACACACACACACACACACACGTGTATGGACATGAAAACGCACACACATACTGTACACGGATGCAAATGCGACATCTCCATTTTTGTCTCATCGGGGAACAATGGGTTAAAATAGAACTGAGACGCCTTTAGGAACTTTAAGAGCATTTCGCCACCTAACACTTACTTGTTATCTTTCGTTCTAGAACGGTCTTCTTCTGTTTCCTCAGTATGAAGCATTACATTAGCTTATCATGGTCCAACATTTGCTTTTATTGGTTTGTTTACTCACTCATCCAGCATATAAATGTGTTTCACAGTGTCTCACTGGTTCACATTCAATCTCTCTCTATCTCTGTGCTGCTTTTAGTTCCACATTCACTGTATATTCCACACCTGTCCTCTGAAACCACAGCCCTCATTTGATTGTCCATGGAACCTACTGTACAGTATGACTAGAAGTTCATATTCTACACTATTGTGACACTCTTTGGTTATATCGCTCCTTGAATATGTACACAAGTGGTTTGTTTATATAGCTGCATAGCATTACCCTCTAAGGAGAGTTAGCAAAAAAAAGGTAACCAACTTTTGCCGTAATACTGAAATTTGAGGCGTTTTTTTATTTTTTGATTTCAGTCGGCCTCAAACTAAGCAAAAGCGAGACACAAACAAAGCCATTATGTACAATTTAGCCGGAGATGGATTCTGCTTGAGGCTGGGTTCTCATTTCATGCTGTGAGAGAGAGAGAGAGAGCAAGTCCAAAAGCCTCACCCTCATCAGTGTAGTCTGCCTCCATTTCGGATGCCATCACAAGAAAACTATCTGCATGCAAGCCAAAAAGCGCTGGGATCATCAAAACGCATCGGAGAGTGAGCTGTGTGTACACTCACCTCATTTCTAACCTTTTCTAAAGTGCATCCTAATTTGAAAACATTACTAGGCGGCTCTGAATTTCAAAACAGTCGGGGTTTGGAGCTCAGACGGTGGGTTGCCAGGATCAAAGTCCTGTTTGGCAGGAGGATGCGGGACTGTATAATCTTATGTTATGAGTTTCCTGCCGTAAAATAAAATATAAACAATCAGACTTCAAAAATTCTCTTGAAGTGTACTTACTTTTTTATTAGACAACCTTCACAGCATAAGACAAGATTGATGTATGTATGTGTGCCTATGGTGCTTCTGCGTATGTTAGTATGCGCGTACAGTACGCATTTGTGTGCATGTTTGATGTGTTGGTCGATGAGGTCGAACGGTTTGCTTTGGCTTTGTTTGGTCTTTGTTGGGTATTCTATGGCCGGCGCGGCGCGGCGCGAGGCTTTCGTGGGAATATGTCGCATGAAATCAAATCCCCGCTAAAGCTACTTTAGGCAGCTCCCTCCCCGCATGCCCTTTGTAAAGCAGGATTTGGGTCCTCCTCCTCCTCCTCCTCTTCCTCCTCTATGCTCCTCTTTTCTCCTCTTCTCTCCTAACACCTCTCTCTTTTGCCCCTGTCCTCTCCACTCCTCCTCCTCCTCCTCTCTTTGGTCTCTGGTTCGATCCTAACAGGGGCCCCCTCTTGCCAGGAGGAGTGATCAGATTAGGCAGTGCACAGGCTTACACAGGCTCACGCAATCAAATAAATCCACTTTTAAAACAGTCATGTGGATTTGGAGGTTTGGTGTGTGTGTGTGTGTGTGTGTGTGTGTGCGGACGTGTGTGTGACAGATTGTGTATGCATGTGTGTGAAGATTTGTGTGTGTGTGTGTATGTGTGTGTGCTTGTGTGTGCGTATGTGTGTGTGTGTGTGTGTGTGTGTGTGTGTTTGTGTGTGTGTGTGTGTGTGTGTGTGTGTGTGTGGAGTATAGATATGCGAGTGTGTGCGACAACATAAAAGAATCCCCATTATTTTGTCTGAAAGAACAAGCTCTGCTTTTAGTCCATCCTTCCTGTCTGTGTCTGTCAAAGCTTTCATTTCCAAAGCGATGCTTTCAAACAGACAAAAAAGGCATATGACATCACGGGTCAATCACATTCAATGTTGTAATTGCTCCTCGCGATGATGGAACGACTTTTAAAAAATGTGTGGAGAATATTCCGTCTAAGTGGTGATAAGTAGGCGGCTCAAACGAGACCAGAGAACACATTGCACACAGATAACGTAATCCATGTTTGATCTTTAAATATTCCTTCTCATCAGAACGCAAGAACAATCCCCTTACACCACTCGCCCTCCCCGAGGACTATGCTTTTGAGGCAGCTGTCCTTCACGCAAACTAGAGTAGACAACACGATGCTTACACACGCATGTGGACACACACACACACACACACACACACACACACATAAAATACAGACACACAGACACATACACACTACACACTCAAATACACCCCCACGCACACACACAGAAACCTTGACTTTGCTCTGAAGGTCGCTGCAAGAGTGTCTCTCCCTCTCCAGAAAAAAAAAAACTGATTGATTATTAATGTCTGATTGTGATGAGCGTGATCTGTTGTCTCTCTCTCTCTCTCTCTCTCTCTCTCTCTCTCTCTCTCTCTCTCTCTCTCTCTTTCTCTCACTCGCTCGCTCTTGAGAATAAAAAATGATTTCAGAGCAAACATAGCCCCCCCACCCCCCAGATTATGGCATGAGAAAGATTAATAACAGTATGGGAGTGTGAGTAACTATTTATTCTAATAACTGTGTGGCAAGCATGTCAAAATGAGAATGATGGGGATTAACGTTAACACACGCGTGCACACACACACACACACACACACACACAAACACAAACACTCACACTTGTGGTGGCATAACATCCCTTGGTTAAAACAAAGGATTGTGCCAGGACACTTGACTTAGTATTGACAGGACGTCTTAAAACCACTGGCAATCAATGGGAGGATAGGTAACTGGATTAAGGGTTGTCTTCAGGTGGAGAATCGGCTGCGTCTGTAAGCATCTGTTTATGCAATTAAACAGTTTCGGAGAAATGTCAATTCCATTATGCCTCCCTCGTTTCCCCAACCTCTCCTCGGCTAAAGGGCAGACACCTACACGGGGAGGGAATATAATCGCCCCAAAATATACCGCCGCCGCTGCCGCTGTGTATGCCAAACGGGAAGAGCGTGAGGTGATATTGTGCGGTTGAACACCCCCCCTCGACACACACACACCATCTCCCCCAAAAATGTTCAAATTGGATGTCAGAGGAAATGTCATCTCCATTTACCGTAGTGGCGAAATATCAGAATCTGTCATGGTATTTGCAGTGAATGCCAGCGCAACTCCTGCCAAGCACAATGTCTCTGCTGCAATCAAGGGAACAAATGCTTCTGCTTTCTGCTTTGGCACTAGCTGCACTAACAGACCACAAACAACACAAAAAAAAACGAATAAAAAAACAGAGAAGAGAAAAGAGAGAGAGAGAGAGAGAAAGACATAATAATGCCTCACCTTTATAAAAAAATAACATACCAGCAGGGGACCCACTGTTTGGCACGCCATGGCTTTTTTCCCCCCCGGAAGATTCCGACGTGCGACGGTTAAATGTCACTGGAGTGGCCTTTCTCTGGTGGCCCGGCACCAACCCGGCGATGCTCTTCTCGTGGCTCGGCTGAAAGGGCCCATATTGATGGGGGGGCCACACAGAAATCTGAGGGCATGGTGGGGCCCCCTCTACCTCGATGCCTCCCCCTGTGTTTTTGTTGATTAATGCGGGGGACAGAGGTCCCCCCTACGGTGAAAACCTACCACATGCCACAACAAAAGCAACAAAAGGGTTTACCTGGATGTCTCTGTCTATAGGTGTGTGTGTGTGTGTGTGTGTGTGTGTGTGTGTGTGTGTGTGTGTGTGTGTGTGTGTGTGTGTGTGTGTGTGTGTGTGTGTGTGCTCGTGTGTTTCTGTGCCCGGGCTTTATTGTGGTCGCACATGCTACATCGAAAACTGAAACAGCTTGCATCGTTCTCATAGGGACGGCATGCTGCTCAAATGTTATCAAATGCAAATATTTAAAAAACCCTGGTCGAGGAGGTTTGTGTTGACATACAAACAACAAACACACCACACCACGCATACACATACACACACGCAGAACAGCTGAAAAACTGCACTATTGGACAACACTAGAAAAGTCACAATAAACCCTGTGGACCTGCAGATCCACAAATCTATTTATCTATCGCTATACACAGCCATGACCCTCCCCCTGGGCAGTGGGCAGTGTTTGGCAAGAACACGCTTGGTGTAAGGGTCACATTAACATAAAACTAGAAGCAATGAAAAATGAGACAGAGAGAGAGAGAGAGAGAGAGAGAGAGAGAGAGAGAGAGAGAGAGAGAGCTAGATAGCTGTTGCCAGTGGGAAATGGCGTCTAGTTGATCTAATAGATGCAGATATGAAGATATGAAGACCACTGCAAATAGAGAGAAAAAAAGAAGGGAAAAAAGCTAGAGAGAGAGAGAGAGAAAGAGAGAGGGTGTCCAGCTGGACGTACAAAGCCAGGCTGAAGTCACAGCTGGGAGCCATTTTGTGGTTCAGATCTGGCCGGCGCGTCTAGAAGACAGCGTTATGGGATGACATTTTGACGAGGGGGCCTTCAAGGCGGCGGCTGCTGCTGTCTTAGCCGTCCCAGCCGGTGCCGGTGAGAAATACAAAGTGCCGAGCACGTAGCGCTGGTGATGATTTCAGCAGTCCAGTGTCTGACACAATGAATTATGTCCAACAGCCACCTGTCTTAAGCTCGCGCACGCAGACAGACTCCTCCTGCCTGTCTCCCTCCCTTATTCCCCCTCCTCTCTCTTTTCCCCATTCCCCTCTTCTCCCTTCCTCTTCCTCTGATTCTTCTTCTTCTTCTCCTCCTCCTCCTCCTCCTCTTTCCTCTCCCTTGTTCAGCCTTGATGGGTCCAGGGTCATGCCTAAACCGACTCAGTTTTATTCCTCGAGTCAGCGCTTCTCTTTATAGACCCAGAGCACAATATGCAGCACAGCACTTTTTCTCTCCTTCTCTCTCTCTATCCCTCTCTCTCCCTCTTGTCCTTCCCCTCCATCCATGGCCGTACCCACTCTCCCCCTCTCCCACTCAGTGGAAAACCTTGGGCAGATCCTCCACAAAGGTCCCCAGCTTGGCACGGGTTTAATTTGGATTATTGGTCTTGGGGGTTGGGGATGGTACATTTAAAACCCCTCGCTTGTAAATACAAAATACACACAAACACACACAGACTGGCACATGCACTCTCACTCACACACACACACTCTCTCTCCATCTCTCTCTTTCTTTCCTTCTTTCTTTGCCTCTCTCCTTCTTTCTCTCTCTCTCTCTCTCTCTCTCTCTCTCTCTCTCTCTCTCTCTCTCTCTCACACACACACCACACACCACACACACACGCGCGCGCACAACGGCAAATACAAACACGCGACTCCACCGCATGAGCAGCCATCCAGCAGTCTGAGATGACAGCAACACTTTTGTCATAATGTATGGCCTTAGCCTTGCCTCTCGTCAGTAAATCTGCAATCTGGCAAAAATCTCATCAAGTTTACTTGGAAACTTCAAGCCCGCTCCTCAGCACAAAGGAACCCCCTGACCGGTAGCGTGATGTATGAGGACATCAGCCTGTTTTTTCTCTCTCTCTCTCTCTCTCACCGACACTGATTGCGCATACTAATCAAAACACCTCCTCAGAAGAGCAAACACATCTCCTAATGGCTGCATTTGATATTTTCCGCCAAAAAAACACACGAGACATTGACCCTTCTTTGTCTGAGCGAGTCTTTTACCCATCAATTCCACTCAGTGCCAGGGGAGCCGTGACAGCGACGCGATAACTTCATTAATCAAACACTTTACTATGCAAACAATATTTGTCAATGTGAAACAATGGCATTCGATACATAAAAAAAAGCCCATTAGCGCGCTAGCCCAGATGTTCTCAGTGCGGAGATTTATTTTGGGCCGGTATTACTCCCTGTGGGAGACCGGAGGGGGGGGTGGTGGGGTGTGGGGGGGGGGGATCTGCGCGTGGACCCAGCCAGCCCACTCGCTTTTATGGGACATATTTAACAACTCACTGTTGACAGTGTATTACAATAAATCCACGGCGCGGAGGAATGGCAAATTTCTGCTGGTCTCAGCATCTATCCGGGGGTTGAAGTGTGACAGGTCTGCTCTTAGTATGCCCCTCCTGTTTACAAACTACAAGGAGGTGTGTGTGTGTGTGTGTGTGTGTGTGTGTGTGTGTGTGTGTGTGTGTGTGTGTGTGTGTGTGTGTGTGTGTGTGTATGCGTATGTGTGGGTTTGGTTTGGACAAAGTAGAACAGAGAGAGAGGATAAAAAAAGAAACATGACATGATTAGAAAAAGACTCTGACTGCATAAACTCAGATAGAGATAGATAGTTACGTAGATACTGTGGATAGACGGACAGACAGACAGACAGACAGACAGACAGATAGATAGATAGGCAACAGAGATAGACTTATGTTGGTGACAGTTTTCCACTGGGGGAACTACAGATGCAGATGTTGTGCACGCATGTGCGTACGTGTGTGTGTGTGTGTGTGAGTGAGTGTGCATGTGCATGTGTGTGTGTGTGTGTGTGTGTGTGTGTGTGTGTGTGTGTGTGTGTGTGTGTGTGTGTGTGTGTGTGTGTGTGGTGCACGCGTGGCAGGGGGTCCACTCTAATGAACCTCATGACGAGGCATTTTCAAATTGAACTGTGCACAGATAAAAAAAACAAAAAAACACACACACCCGGCCCGAACAACAAACGTGTGTGCAGCCAAGTGACTCGGCGCCGGGTAATTTAGCAAAGCTCAAAGCTCAATATAAAAACACTGCAAAACAAATGCGCCGAGGTCCAAAGCGGCGTACTAATGAGAGTGTATGACCCCCAAGGATCCCCCAGTATCCGGCTATTAATCCCACATCCTCACAGCGTGATTGGACCGGCACACACGCAGAGCTACCGTAGACACGGAACAAGGGTTCTGAGAGTTCCCCGTCCCCCAGAACTAGACAGGAACATTTTCAAAAGCTTGTTCTTGTCGTCGTAACATGCCACCGCTGGCAACACACACACACACACACACACACACACACACACACACACACACACACACACACACACACTTGCTTACACCTACTACACACACACACACACACTATTCCTTTCTCTCTCTGTTACACACACAGACACACAGACACACACACACACACGCGCACACACACACACACACACACACACACACACACACACACACACACACACACACACACACACATGATTCTCAACTGATCCAAGGCCTTTGAAGGGACAGGGGGATTAGATTTGTCTGTGTGCCTTGACACTTCAAAAATGGTGGCCTCGCCCCGACACTGGATCTGGGGGAAGGTACAGTAGTGGCAATACCAGCGCTGAGATGAGTTTGGTTGCTAGGGGCCAACATCTTCTCTGAGGAAAGGAGTCCAACCAGAATAGCTAAATAGACCACAATACTCAGGATGAGAAAGTGGGACAGAGCAAGGAAGCGCCCAGAAATAATTTCTAACATATTATTTTACAACCACCTTAAAAATACCATACTGTACATGTAGAGGGTGGTTTATAATAAGGTGTGTTAACTAACCATTTACAAATTATAAATAATGTTTTGGGTTTTGTTAGCCATTTACTACAGTACTATTAGACTATTGTGAACTACCTACAAGTGGTTTGTAAGTAACTTACAAACATATTGTGAATGCTTAATTAACCATTTACATAAGGTATTACTAAATGGATAGTTAAGTATTTACTGTAATTAGATAACATTAATTAAACATTTAGTTTATAAGTCACTCACAACACATTGTATGCATAACATACATGTTCATTTACGGTAAGCCCTGAGCAAATAAAATGACAAAATCCTCATACAAACTTACGAACGTATAGGTCATCTTTTAGAAAGATCATAATAAATGGTGTATAAGAAAGGAATTAACATTCCGTTTTTAAGTTATTTTGCAAACCATCTGGCTGCTTGACAACACAAACACTGTGCAAGATGAACATCAGTCTACTGTACCCTTATCAGATTTGATTTAAAATAACATAAATTTAAAAAATTGTTTACAACATCTCAAGGTCATTAGAGAGAGCGAGCTAGAAGGAAATGTGGGTTTGTGTGTAAAAATGGCCTTGGCAAAGGTCGGTGAAGGCTCTTCCTGGCTGCATGCTTATTCTGTGTTCCGACTTCAAAGAAAGGTTGGCTTCAGTGACCTCGGCGCCTGGACATCAAAGCCGCGGCTTCCCGACGTTTTAATTAAATGTCCAACAACGGCGTAACATGGCCGCCTGCATATCGGACTTTCACACCTGATGAACTATTCCTCGCTGATAACCCCTCTCATTTCACACAACACTAAAAGAGATTTGCCTTGACATCTGAACTCTCTTTGTTTGTTTGAACTCGTAGCCACGAAGCATGACTTCTGAGAAATTCACCTCTGATTAACGAGACAGTGTAGAGCATAATGAACGACAGCTGCATCGTTTTTGAATTTGCGGTTTAATAATAAAAAAGACTAATTTTGAAGTAAGTCACGCTCTCCCTCTTTCTCTCTCTCTGCCTCTCTCATACACACACACACACACACACACACTTGCACTCCCTCCTGAGAGTATCACCATGGTTCACTGAAGGGTCACGGCCAAGTCATTTAACACCGGGCTCCGTGACCTCCGCCGGAGATCCTCAGGGGCTCAGCCATGCCCATCCCGTCGGTCTCGCGCTGGACGTGGGCCGGGCCGTCTGCAGGAGACGGGAGCGTGGGGATAATGGGAGGTTCCACCCTCATAAGCACGGTCAATACCTGGCTTTGCGATCTGCTTCTGAGTCAGTGCAGCGGAGCGGCCTGGAGGGTGAATAAGAATGATGTACGCCACCCAGGGAGCTAAGCTCATGAAGATCAGTGGACCTGCTGGGATAGATCTGTCTTGATGGATACTCTCTCTCTCTCTCCCTCTCTCTCCTTCAGTGATGAAGTGACAGATTTGCCAACTGACTTGTCGTCCTCCTAGACTCCAAAACAGAAAGATCGAGAGAGCAGAGATTGTGAGAGAGAGAGAGAGGAAGACTGGGATAAAGAAAGAGAGAGAGAGAGGGAGGGAGGAGAGGAGAGGAGAGGCATGATTAAGCTTTCAGACCTCGACCTGTTCAATCCACCTGAGGAGTCCCCACTCCTCCGCGTTCTTCACTTCTCTCCCTCCCTCGGCGCGAAATCAATGCCTGCCGTTAGCCTCGGAGCCGTCTGACACGCACTGGCCAGGGCTCTCCAGCGGGCCCCGCGGTCGGCTGGCATGTTTATGCCTCTTATCTGATCCCACAAGTGGGGAGAACCGGAGTAAACAAGTGCCAGATGGAAGGAGAAAAAAATAACAAGAGACTTAAAGAGGGAAGAAGAAGAAGAAGTCAAAAAAAAGAGAAAGAATAAAAGGAAAGAAAGATAAACACTCTGACCTTCGGATCTTACCCCCTGGGGGTCCCGACTGGCTAACGTTTATATCGACTAAAACATCTTCCTTTCTTTCTCTCTCTCTCTCTCTCTCTCTCTCTCTGTCTCTTTCGTCGGATGCAGACTCCATCCCGTCACGTCCTGTCATGTCACGTCACAGGACGAGACGAGACGAGACGAGCGCTCAGGACGCCTCCGAGACCTCCCCCGACATCCCAGAACGGCTGCCTCCCTCTTCCATCTGCATACAATCAATTAAGCCATTCAGACCGCGCTAAAAGGCGCCAAGGCTGGAGAGGGCCGAGGGAGGCCGGAGATGTTGTGTGTGTGGGGTTTGGAGATGCGGAGGTGGGGGTGGTGGAGGGGCTGCAGATTGTGTCCCAACAATCAGATCTCGGCACCACAGTAAAGCTCTCACTGTCAAGAACCATTCCTTCATGGATGGCAGGCATGGGCCCCAGAGCGCTGGGAGACAGGGGGGGGGGGGGGGGGGGGGGGGGGGGGGGGGGGGATCTGTACATGAAGTCTGGGTGTGTGGAATGAAGGGATGTGGGTTTTGTGTTGGCAGGTGGAGGTGGTGTCTGTTTCTACCCAACCACAGATTTGCACAGAGCTCTTCAGGTATGCAAATGCAAAAGAGAGAGAAATAAAGTTAGAGAGAGAGAGAGAGAGAGAGAGAGAGAGAGAGAGAGAGAGAGAGAGAGAGAGAGAGAGAGAGAGAGAGAGAGAGAGAGAGAGAGACTTGGTTAGCATCAGAACTGAGGGCTGTTGCTTCAAAGGAACCCCTCTGTCCTTTCTCTGGAAGATTCCGTCTGATACCATTTGAGTGAGTCATCAAAAATTGGGGGTCTTAATAATTCAAATTTGAACGATTCCAAAATAGTTTTTTTATTTTGAGGGAGGGGGGGCATTCTTCAAATTTCCTCTTCTTTTTCATGTCTCCCATGAAAGCCTGAGACGTCATCTCCACTCTCCTCTCTCTCTCTCTCTCTCTCTCTCTCTCTCTCTCTCTCTCTCTCTCTCTCTCTCCTCTCTCTCTCTCTCTCTCTCTCTCTCTCTGCAGTCCACCGCTCTTCTCCAAATCCCCCAGTCCTGGAGAGGACCCAAAGTGAGCGCCTGAAGATACCATCATTTACAGTTTTGAGCCTCAAACTTTAAAGCAATTTTAATCTTCTAGCATGAGTTAAATATTCATATTCGCCGGATGCATAATTTATGCCGGGCTTCATGTTAAAATGAGGACACACCTAAAGTGAATCGCTTCAAACTTTCTCCTCCTGTCGTCTGATTACCGGGTGTAATGACGCTGGTGTACAGAATGGCGAGCTTAGAGCCGAGCCGAGCCGAGCTATGAAAGTAAGAGATCTCTCGCAGCTTACACAGCCATTGGTACCTAATGAAGGGGATTGACAGGGAAGATATGGTAACATTTTCATTTCCCTTGGAGCTGCTGTTGCTGTCTGTGTGTGTGTGTGTGCGTGTGTGTGTGTGTGTGTGTGGGTGTGTGTGTGTGTGAGTGAGTCCAATTTGGGCCCATGCGGTGCGGTCACACAGCTTGCTGTTCACTGGCCCAATTTGCTTTGTAGTTCCTGCGATGCTACAGCCACCAAGCCGGCCGGCCAGCCCTCGAAAAAAACATAAGAAATGGTGGAGAAAAAGAAGAGACAGAAGAAAAGAGACTTGATGAGAGCTGACTGAGCGGTAAGAGCCTGGAGGTGTGTGTGTGTGTGCGTGTGTGTGTGTGTGTGCCGTGTGATGGGGTGAGGTGGGTGGTTGTGTTAGGGGGATTGGGGTTGGGGGGGTGGGAGAGCGTTTGTGACAGGGCCACAAAACTCTTGCATTCCGGTTACCATGGATACCGGTCTAATGTCCCACTTGTATACAAAAGCACCCAGTTTTGACTCGCAGGCAAATGCACCGAACTGAAAATACAGAGAAATACAGAGTAAGAAACAGGAATGTGTTTGTGGGAGTGTGACCATGTGTATGTGTGCTATATATAATATAAGAGTGTGTGAGTGTGTGAGCGTGTGTGTGTGTGTGTGTGTGTGTGTGTGTGTGTGTGTGTGTGTGTCACATAGAGAGAAAATCACCCTGAAATATGGATGCTTCAGGGACCACTTCTTCTTCTCTTTTTTCCCAGCACACGGGCCTCTGGTTATACTACTTCAGGTTACTGAGCAGTCATAAATGCTCATTTCAGGGAAGATAAAATCCTAAAGCCCACAGACGCCTCAACGCTGTTATTTATGGCCAAGAAGAGAGAGAGAGAGCGGGAGGGAGAAGAGAAAAAAAAACCCTGAACAAGGCCGAAGGGTGTACATTTTCAAAACTGAAAATGTGTCAGAAAAAATATTTCCACGCGTCATTTCCTCGACGCTCATTGCCTTGACGCTCCTAAAGCCCTGGGCTCAGCACCAGCGCCGGTGAGTCAAACCTTCTGCTGGTATAAGCCAGAAAAAATCCCCCCTGTGACGGCCGCCCGGCCCCGCTCCGCACCGCTCCGCACTAGGCCGGGCTGGACTAGTCGGAGCGACAGTGATAAAAAGGGGATATCGTCGGTGTCAGGCTCACAAAGGTGGTCCCAAAACGAAAAAGGGACAAAAAAAAAAAGACAGTAAAAAAGAGAAGCGAGCGAGCGAGTGAACGCACGGGGAAGCAAACACAACTCTCTCCGCTGGTAGTCCCTCTCTTCTTCTCTTTTCAAAGATTTACTGCCAGCGCTCGCCCGTCCCCCAAGGAGGGCGGTTTACAGCAAAACTGACAGGCAATTATTGTATTTAATATCGTCTGGCAGATGACTTGATTCATTGTTTGGTTTTTTAGCCATTTAAAGCCCTGGCTAGGATAAACTTCCCACTGCCTTTATGAGAGGGTCTTAGCCGTGTGTGTGAATACGGAGAACAATTCCCCGGATGGATTAAGGCTGTTTTTTTTTCTTTTTTTTTTTGTCCTCTGGCTCATTTGTCAAATTGTTCCCCTTTTTCTCTTGTTTGTTCTCTTTGTCCCTGGGTGAAATTACACTTCTGAAATATGGCGGCTGTTTGAGGCGGAGAGAGGGAGAAAGAGAGAGAGAGAGAGAGAGAGAGAGAGAGAGAGGTGGGGGGGACACAAAGACATGAGGCGAGAAGCTACAGGAGTGGGAGGGCGAGCGGAGAGGAGAGGGACAAATCACAGAAAATCCATCTCAGAAAAAGAGAAGAAAACTGAGAGCTTTAGAAAGGGGGGGATAATGACACACACACATGCACACACACACACACACACACACACACACACACACACACACACACACACACACACACACACACACACACACACACACACACACACACACACACACACACGCACACGCACACACACTCTGACAAGAAAACGAGACTGATTCCTGTCACCTGCCTGAGGGTACACTCAGGATCACTGCAGAGTTGAGTGATTTTTTTTCTTTTCTTTCTTTCTTTTTTCCCCTTTGAAAACCAGGTGCTTATCTAGACAGGGTGCGTTCAAAGGCATCCGACGGTGACGCCCACTGTCACTGTTCCAAATGCCAGCTAACTGGGGCATCACTGCCACAACTGGCCCTCACACACACACACACACACACACACCGTCAGAAACTTTTCCTGAGCAGTGCTCACAGCGCAACAGAACAGACAGTGAATAGTGAACAGTTTGGCCAGAGAGAGAGAGAGAGAGAGTTCTGGAAAGATGAAGAGCACAGCAGTAGATGGGGGAAATTCAACAACTTCTGTGACAGAACATGCCACAAACCAGGGGCTCTTTGACTATGAAGACTCCAGGAAAAGTTCTGGGTGTATAGTGCCTGTGCACTGTCCTGCATATTATATAGATTTGTCTCTGCACAGATAGAGAGATACCAACAACTGAAACCAAACTTGTGTGCATTAACAACTCTGATTCATTAGGCAAGGCAGTGATAATATAATAGTATATATATATATATATATATATATATATATATATATATATATAGTGATAATATAAACACTTTAGTTGTAGTTGGTGTTGCAGTTAGTGTTGGTTTTTATATCATGTTTTCTTAGGTGTAGTGGTTATGAATGTATTATGTCAGAGGTTACATTTCATAAAGGGAGACTGCTGGAAACTAACAAAGTAAACTGAGCTGACTGAGTTCCTAATAGTGCAAAGGTGATGGGTACATGTGAAAGAGACACAG
>NC_085014.1:18659671-18664671 GCF_963854185.1 Sardina pilchardus | reverse complement strand
CCGCCACCGGGGGGACGGCCACGAGCCGCACCGCACCGCACCGCACCGCACGCTCGAGGAGACAGAGAGAGAGAGAGAGAGAGAGAGAGAGAGAGAGAGAGAGAGAGAGAGAAAGGGGGAGGGAGAAATGGAGAGATGGATAGGAACAGAAGGAGAGAGAGAGAGGGAAGATAGAGAAGACAGACAGAGTGAAATATAAACAGACAGAGCACAGACAGACAGACAGAGATACTGTAGGTGATAGACAGACAGACTGATACAAAGATAGACAGACACACAGATAGATAGATAGATAGATAGATAGATAGATAGATAGATAGATAGATAGATAGATAGAGGCCAGGCAAAGAGAGAAACAGAGAGGGGTGAGGAGCTGTTTTCGTGCTATGCAAAATCAGGGCCACATTGTAAAAGGGGGCTGATTTGAATGTCTCGTCGGATCTGTGAGAGGTTTCAGAGGGACTTTGACATGCATGGAGGGCTAGGTAGAGTGGGGCGGGGCGGCCAGGGAAGATTTGGAAACCATTTTGGAGAGCGGGTAAAATGCTAACACAGGAGAGATTGGTATGCTAATGCCACGGTCCCTACCGAGAGAGGAAGACAAATGCATGTGCCTGCTAGGTACTTGAAAGGCCTCCCTTTCTTGTGTGTTGGAATGATGAGACAGGCATACATTAATGTATGTGCACACAGAGCCCTTACAACACACACACCCAAACACACACACACACACACACGCACACACACACACACACGCACGCACACACGCACGCACGCACGCACGCACACACACTCATACACACACCTACACACAGTCCCAGTGTCTTGGTTAATTACTGGACTGCATTAGTGGGCCTGGCAGAGGCTGCAGTATTGCTGGGCAAATGTCCAGGTTGACACAACTGAGAACAGGCCTTGTTGTTTGATCTCTTTGTGATGGAGGCTAATGCCTACTCTCCTTCAGCCAAATTTCAGGTATAAACTGGTTGTGTGTGTGTGTGTGTGTGTGTGTGTGAGTGGGTGGGTGTGTATGGGTATGGGTATGGGTATGAGTCTGTGGGTATATGGGGTGGTGTTGGTGTACAGTGTGTGTGTGTGTGTGTGTGTGTGTGTGTGTGTGTGTGTGTGAGAGAGAGAGAGAGAGAGAGAGAGAGAGAGAGAGAGAGAGAGAGAGAGAGAGAGAGAGAGAGTTAAATCATCTGTGCATCTGCATCAGTGACTTTGTATCTGCATGTGTTTTGTGTGTGGCTTCGCATGTGTGTAATCCCATTATATGTGTCATCTGTATGTGTGTGCACCAGTGTGTGTGCATGCCAGTGCTTGTGCATGCATGCTGAGCTTTAGCAGGAGCTGATGGACTCCTTTTGACATGTGAAGACATACGCACCCACATACAACATATATGTGTGCATGCACACTCTGAGACAGACAGGCACACACATACACACATACACACATGCACACATGCACACATGCACACATGCACACACACACACACACACACACACACACACACACACATCCAATGATTGTGTGAGGAGGAGAGATCAAAGAGAGCCTGAGTTGGACTGACTGAACCCTCATGGCACACACACACACACACACACACTCACACACACACACACACACACATGCACCAACCCCGGGCCATTCTCCTCAGGCCCAGCCTGTTGTTTGCAGCCAAAGGAAATGGAAAAAAAAGGCGACCCTATTTACATCCAACCACTGAGCTGACACCTTTTATCCCAAGCAGATTACAGTGTACTGAATTAATGCATTCATTTGAATATGTGCTTTCCACCGCACCCCCGGGCCTTGATCTTGGCATGGCTCAGAACACTCCACTGGCTCAGCAGCAGGAACAGGTTCATCCCTGAGTGAACACATGTTCCCCTTTTACTCCACAGACGGAACCGGAGCCGGAGCCAAAGTCTTTAGGAGCCGGAGTCAAGGGGCTGGAACTCAAATGGGAGAGGAGTTTGTTTTCTTACGGTATCCATCAGTGAGAGTGTGAGTCGAGTTATTTTTGAATGGTGGGGAAGGTTTGAGCTTCTTTCTCTTTTTTTTTTGCTTGATGATAAACCATACGTGTCAAAGTGTCAAAGAATTGGTGGTTGAAATAGCCACAACACTGAACAATATGGTGGAAAGCTGTGGAAACTTAAACACTTATCTTTATAGAAGAAAAACAAAGTCTGGTGGTAATTGAATTACCTCGCTATAAGTTAACAATTTAGGAGTATCAATTTTTAGTCTGATCAAGTCGACTTTATATATAGAGAACATTTCATGTGACAAGCACAGACCCAATGTGCTCCAACAGAAAGGGAACAAACAAACAAACATGACATGACCAAGCAAACAAAGAGTAAATAGGCTAGAAATAAACATAAAAAGACAACAGGAAAATACATACAATAAAAAATAATATAAGTTCATTAAAAAATGTAAATCTTATCAATCAATAATAATGATGATAATAATAACAATGAAAAAGAATAAACAATTACATTACTTATATATCCATAAAAGCCTGATTAAAAGTTTGCAAAAAATAAATATGTTTATAAGTCTGATTTTTAAAAGAATACACGGTCGGAGCAGTGCTTAGTTCAGGAGGCAGTGAATTCCAGAGAGTGGGATCACAGTGGCTAAAGGCACCATGTGCTGAATTTGAGCTAGCTCTAGGTATTGCGAGGAGACCTTTAGCTGAGGATCTAAGAGATCTGACTGGTGTATATGCAATGAGCATGTCAGAACTGTCAGAAATGGGAGCTATGCCCATCCCTGATTTAAAAATAGCGGGGTGATGACATCTTGGCGCTCTGGTTAGTACTCTGGCGGCGGCATTTTGGAGAAGCTGGAATTTGTTTAGGGTCTGTTTTGTTAGTCCAGCAAAAGTGCATTGCAATAGTCTAATCGACTAGATACAAAAGCAGGAAACAGCTTTTCAGAGTCAGCTCTGAAAAAAAACAAAAACATCTAACCTTTACCTTTTTGTTAGATGATAAAACGCAGTCTTGGACATATTTGATATGTGCTTCTGAAAGTTAAGCTAAGATCACGCTTAAATTTCAGACATTCTCATTCTCAACAGTGGCGTTAGCAACAAATGAAACTGATGTCTCAAGACCTTATAGGACCTGCTAGAAGAATACATATATATTTTAACGTCAACATGTGAGCCTTATGAATACAGTATGCAGCTCAGGCTCTAGAGTACATACTGGGTTATCACATATAGCATGTACAGGCACTTTTCTCCTGACATAGGCACCTCATTCGATCTAGATTCTAGCATGTAGCAGAGCAGTCAGCACTCTAGGCTGTAATTCCATCTAGTTGGATAGGCTGCTGCACCAGATATATAAACAACACTAGTAAAATGGCCTAGAGACATGCTTCCATTATGCTACTGACAATCAACGCCAGTTTTCTATTCCAACAGTAGTATCTCACCCATTTTTTTTGTATAATTAATTGCTACACAGCACCAGGGGAGGGGTCTTGCTTCATCCTGACGTGACTTATTTTCCCAATAATGACTGGCATTCTACATTATACATTATCCCGCTTATTACATGGCTACTTGCCAAAACAACAACAACAACAACAACAACAACAACAACAACAACAAAACTCCACATGATAGGCCTATGACTCTTTAGGCTACATGTTTTTGTTATTGTTTAGTACGGAGTCCTGATGCACCTGGGCTGATCGACCTCTTGAACTGCTGACCTCATGATAGTATAACCAGTGTTGGGGAGTAACTCATTACATGTAATTAAGTTACGTAATTAAATTACAAAATAAATGTAACAGTAATATATTATAGTTACTGTAGAAAAAAATGTAATTCAATTACAGATCCTTTTGAAATTTTTCAAAATTACAATTTGAATTACATCTCAATATTGTCAGCAAAACTTTGCAAATAATATTGTATGTAAAAATAACTGTTTCCCTCCACAGCCATAGTTTGATACGGGACCTTCTGATAGGCTCTATCACGTCTACAGCGCCATCAGCGTAGGCCTACATGCCTGCCTGTAAACGTGTTTATCATTATATTATCCTCACAAAAAATTTGATGCTAATTCATGTATTGAATGCCCTTGCTGCCTTGTGCGCTTATACAGAACTGCTCGGCAGCCTGTAGACCAAGGCCGAAATCTTCGCATGGATTTGGGAATATATCATTCAAAAATCGGAAAAGTAATCAAAAAGTAATCAAAAGTAATTAGTTACGTTACTCAGAAAAAGTAATTCAAATAGTTACACTACTATTACATTTTAAACAGAGTAACTTGTAACTGTAACACATTACATTTCTAAAGTAACCTTCCCAACACTGAGTATAACCCCATTGTGGGCCCACTGTAAAATGTCACTACTGCAGCAACTTTTGATTATGTCTCCGACATTTTTACTTTTTTCGCAGGATAAACTAAACGCGTGTCATAAGAAAACGAGTCAGGCATTCTCATTAACAGTTTATACTGTGGCGTTATCAACCTACTATGGATATTGACTTTACTCTGAACAGAAACTTTCAGCATTATAAAGAGCCGTGTAATAAGCATGTTAAATCCTGCCAGAGCTATTGTCAACTAGATGCCGTGTCATTTTCCTTTTGTCCAGTCCAGACCAGCTGCTATCACAAACACAGAAAATTGGCAAATGTTGCCGAGCACATCCAGTGGCCAATCCATTCAAATGTGCTATTGTATTTTAGTCTAGAATGTGCTGACATTTAAGATACCTTTACTTCTTGCAAACAAAGAGAACAAAATAATGTCAGTGCGAGGTCTTGCACACACAATGCCTTGCTATGTAGGCTACGCTAACATGATGGACGAGAGAAATAAACATTTTTCTCTGTGACTTCTCTGTGTCAAATAACTTTCTTCTGCCCTTGTCCTGCCTGAGGCCTTGTGCTCCTTGCCACAAGTAATGGCAGCATTAAGGTATGGTTAGAGCTAGAAAGAGCAGCTGTT
>NC_085014.1:18637171-18649671 GCF_963854185.1 Sardina pilchardus | reverse complement strand
GATTGAATGTTGTTCCAATTGTAACTGTGCCTTCACACCACCGGCGACTTGAGCTTCCAAAGATTCCGGAAGTCATTAATTTTCAATGGAAGCCGGCTTCTCTCAGCTGCCAGCAGCGACTTATCCGTCGGCGTCGCGTTTTGGGCGTCTTGAGCGACTAGAGAAAGTTGAAATTGGTTTAACTTTATGGTAATGAGCTATGACACGGTTCAGCGACCAAACGACCAGCAACGAACATTGAATGCTACTACGTCAGAGTGGCAAGGAGCGGCCAAAGCATCCAAGCTTCCCACGGCGTCCTTTACAGGGCGTCCTGAGCGATTTTGGAAGCTCAAGTCGCTCTTGGTCTGAACGCACAGTAAGATTGTACATGGAAAGCAGTAAGCAAGAGAGTCTATTCATGAGAAAATGTATGTGTCTTCAGCAGATGAAACAAGTGCTGGACAATTGATTTATTGTAAACGGATGTGTCAGTAACTGAAGAGGTATGTAATAAGCCCAAGGAGGTTGTAGGTATAGGTTACTTTAACATCTGCCATAGTTGTTGTGGAGCCTTTGTGACCTATGTCCTTGCATTGTCTTTTGCTGTCTAAAGCTATTGTCATATAAAGTTCATAAAGTTAATACTTAGGAGTATACACCCACTGCCTCTTTGCTATTTTGTAAAGAATACGCTGAATGAGTGAGTGCAGTACACTTTTGCAGTGTCGCTTCAGCCCAAACAGCTGCTGGTTATCCTAACTGTCTCTCTCTGTATAAGACCCTGACTGACTTAACAAGAACACTTGTTACTTTGTTACTTGACATACAGTACTTCAGTTTTGGAAAGCAGGCATTGGGTAAATCTGTCCAGCCGAGATGCTGTAAGTGATTTATTGTTTGTTACTTCTTATTTTTTTCTTTTTAGAAATACAGTACGTACTTAGAGAAGAGTAAAATGAGCTGGGCTGAGGCGGGAATCTAAGACATGCATGTGTGTGTAGAGCACCAGGCATTATTTTCTCCTGATTTCAGTTCTGCCAACCTGCAAATTATCTTGTAGGAGGTTTTGAAAACCCTGCCGAGCCGATACATCACCCAGTTAACTATCTGCACAGCGTGAAGCGGAATCGGAAGCCAATTTCTCCAAGGTTCCTTGGTGAGCACAGGCTGTCCTCATTTGAGATTTTGATTTTATACCAGAACCACAGTCAGGAGAAAACTCTGCTGTTCTGCTATGAGGTTCTGTTCTGAACCGGCTTTTCGTTCTCTATATGCCAAAAATGCTTCTAGACATTTTCACCCATTTTCTAGACACCAATTTGACTCATAGTCTCAACCCTTTTATCTAGTAGAGTACATTCATTCCAACAGAAAGCATATCAATTATTAACCTGAGAAAGCCTGATGATATCCAAGAGATTCTTGTCTTCATTCAACAAGTTTAGCTACTCTTAAAATCCCTAAAGAGGCTGACGAATCTCGTGGTGAATCTCAGCAAATGCTAAGCACTTTCATTTTCTTCCCAATCGGGTGGGTGGTGGGGTATGTGTGTGTGTGTGTGTGTGTGTGTGTGTGTGTGTGTGTGTGTGTGTGTGTTGGGGGAGTGGGGGGTACTCTGCAATATGAGGGTTAGTCAAATGTGCTCCGACAGATGGGATGGAGAGAATACCCTCGACAGCGGGAGAACACTTCTGCGCTCTCTCCGCTCCTTTCTTCTCTTTTCCCTCCTTTTTCTCTAATGTTTCATTTATTCTCCACATCACATGGTGGCCTCGTTTCCCCCCACTTCTTCTTCCTCTCTCTCTCTCTCTCTCTCTCTCTCTCTCTCTTTCTCTCTCCATTTCTCACTCTCTTTCTCTGATGTCAATTTGCTTTCCTTCTGTTTTGACCCATTTCTCAAATCAGCATGGTTATTCTTGTGGTTGTAGTGTTACGTATATATCCAACCCACCGGTTTGGGATGGAAAACATGAATAAATACAGTACATCTGATACCTTAAACATCTGTTTTGGATATCTTTCCCACACGTTTGGTGTTTGTGTGTGTGTGTGTGTGTGTGTGTAAGACAATTTAGCCACCTTAGCAGCTGCATTTACAGTGCTATGATTGAATAAAACAACAAGGTGGAGGAAAGTCAGGCAGTAATGTTGTTTGAGTATCCAAAACAGTGGCATCTTTGTTTTGATCAAACTTTAATAAGGCAGAATCCTTTAATCAATTACAATATTGTTTTTTGAGGCAAGAAACAACAAAGACATACTTTGCTTTTGATAGCTGACATGCTGTATTGTGACCCAGAACAGGTCTTAGACCTTGTCTTAGGTTTCTTTTCAGTAATGGAGATTACCGATACATTATTCATGTATTCATATAATATGTCCTCCTTTGTGTCCTCACTGACAAGACAGTCCTTATTGCTTCACAGAAAACAGAATGTGTGTGTAACCTGATGGAGTGCAGCATCCTTTCCACCATGGTGTGACAGGATTAAATATGTTTTGTAAGATCCATTGCGATGAAGTGGCTGCGTTGTACTGCCTTTAAGAGGCTCAATACACTCACTCACGCGAACCGCTCATTCAATAGGTTATCTCAGTTTGTTTTAATGATTACGGAGATACTCAAGCGGTTTAACCATGATACTTTGTGTACTCGTCTTTCTTTAGAAAGAAGTTTATTACCAGCTGTTTCCCCTCATTTTGATCTTTCTCTTTTTCCTGTTTTTGCCTTGTTTTTTTTACTAACTTGACTTGGCTTTCAGCACAACGATTAGCGCATGGATTAAAGTGAAAAAAAATCATCTGACTGAAAAAATTGTGTCCAAAAAAAAATGATAATACATAAAAAATTTGACACACGCAAGTGATGCAAATCAAAGGGCCTTAGCGTAGACCTACGTAAAATAGGGCCATATGGACTAATTGTACCCTCCGTTTACAAGTAACACATTTTAAAGTAGGCCTAGCTATTCAATACTGCAGACTGTTGCTTATTAAGAGTGCTCCCAGTAGCCCATTGGCTGCCCCCCCCAAAAAGTTATAGGGGGTTGGAGGGTGTCACCCCCGAGAAAATTTATTAAATACTGTTATGTAAATGCATAAATTCTGCGCACTTTCAGTCAGAGATTAGGGCCAGCATTATGCCTAAAATACATTATGTATGTCTCCAAAACATTCCTCACCTGTTATCAGACATGCATGAAAACAATTAAAACGCACAGCCATAGGTTATTTACTGTCAGATAGGCCTCTATTATTGAAGATTTGGAATAATTGATTTGAAATGTAATATGCTAAAGAATTCTGGAGTTTTCTGATGTCAGGATATAATTTGGTGTAACTTTACTAGTGTGATTAATTAGGCCCTACAGTAGGTGACATTTTGTTTAAATAGGTGCATGTCACTTTAAGAGGTTTTAGTTTTTGGGTAAGAACGTGATGCACGGCATGAATGTTAGGAGTTCCACGGTTTTTCTGGCCGTGTTGGTTGTGTCAATTATATGAGTATGAACTGTGCTGTTTGTTACAATAAACATTCAAGAACATTAACTGGAAGACAATACGTTTTTATACCAACACGCGTCAGTCATAGGACTCCTATTAGATAAGTTTCGTTTATTGGAAACGGACCTACGACTTTCTCTTTGAAGAAGACAAATTAGGCAAACTGTATAGACATAGCCTAAGCTACTGGATCCTTTTGAATTTATAAGTTAACCTTGTTGGCTTATTATAATTATTTTTTAGAGATAAGCAGTTAAACTTAAACAGGATAGCCTGATACTGGCGTAGCGCAGACACACACTTTACCGTAGTCTCTGCGTTTCGGGCGCACCCGACTCTATTAATATTAATAATGACCGAAAGTAGGCTATAGCCATGTTCTTTTTGACTATTCATCTTTAAGCTCCCCAACACCGACCTAAGTAGCCTAATTTGATGAGATCGGGGAACTACACAGCAAGTGCGGACAAGAAGTCATCGCAAACAACGCAGACCTTTGCGCAGCTAGTGCGTGGATGTCTGTCCTGATGCTATTCTATAGCCTACTATTACAACTGGCGAAACAACTGTTTATTTTCATTTTACTTTTATGAAGAATAATTAGCCCAAATCACAGACTAATTAAACTGAAAAAACAACAGTTTTCCTGAACTTCTGCAAAGCTTGTTTAACCTCCAAAAAGGTTAATAGGCTGCGGCTCCAAAGTAGGCTATAAATCAGGACGGTTCTTTCATCTGTTTCAATAGGCCTTTCTTTCGTTTATTATTGTATCATTATGATTATGATGATGATGATTATTATTATTAGTAGTAGTAGTAGTAATAGTAGTAGCAGCCTAATAGTGGTAGTAGTAATAGCCTAATGTTCATCAACGCAGGTGCACCAACGCATTTATTTATTTATTTATTTTGCGCACAACGAAGATTTTAACATAAGCTATAAAAGCACAGGCCTACAAAACAGGGTTCAACAAGAGGTGTAACCATCACTGCGGCTTGCAAGGGAGATCGCGCCCCCCACCCCCAATTATTTTCTCCCCGGATCTGCATCAATCTCATGATTGACATCTAGCGCCTCCGGTTGACGGAAATCCGTCGTAGCGACGGAGAACTTTAATCCATGTTAGCGGGCCAACAGCCTAGGCTAACGATGCTCAACTAAATAAACAAAAATTACCTCATGAATCATTGTGCAGGCAGACTTGACCCTTTTGCTCTTTAGCAAGGGAGAGTGAGAGTGACCTTAGACAACCAGGACAACAGGAAAAAGGCATTGAATGTGCCTACTGAAATTACTTAAATACTTTGCACAATGACATCCTCAAGACATTTCCTGTATGATGAAACTTATTAGTCACCGTACTCAGGATTGATTTTGGCTCATTCTTCTAAACAGACTTTTCTGATCTTTAGTTACTTCCAGAACTGTTCACTGTTAGAAGTAAACTGTTTGATTTACTCTCTCTGAATCCTATTGAGAGTTTCCTTTGCTGTATGCTTTGGATCGTTCTCCTGCTGGAACATCTAGCCATGTCTCATCCTCATCAAAATGGTGGATTGCAAGATTCTCCTGGAAAATGGGCACTCTTAGAAATGTTGGACCCTATGAAAGAAAATCATTTTGGCTTTACACTAAATGCTATGCTACATGTAGATGTTCTTGGAGGGGCCCCTGTCTGTGCAGGGGCCTTAGAATCACCCCAAGCCCCTTGGGTTACTCTTCTGACTATCCCTCTGACTCACAGGGTAGAAATCGTGTGAGGAGGTCCTGTGCATGGCTAGTTGATGATGCAGTGATGTTCCTTCCACTTGCAGATAATGGCCCCATGCTGCTCACTGCAAGACTCTGAAGTTTAGAAATGCACCCATAACCAGTTTCTTTGATATGTTTCGCAACAATAAGGTTGCTTAGGTCTAGGGTTGGGTATCGTTTGAATTTGAACGATTCCGATTCCGATTCCGAGTTTCGATTCCGGTTCTTAGCGATTCTCGATTCCGATTCTTGTAAGAGGCAGGGTCAAAAAAGTTTGGATATTTTAAATGAGCTAGCTAACCAACGGTCTTTCTGAATGACATTTACTATAAATTTCTCGACAGAACTGTTGTCTTGTTGCCTCAGCTCGGTTATGCAAACACCTACTTCGTTGGTGTTTAGCGGCTTCTTCTTCCGGTTCGCGGACTGGGAATCGATGCTAGGAATTGAAATTTAAACTTTTGAACGATTCCGGGAGAATTGGAAAGCTAGTCCCGGTTCCCATCAATTCTCGATTCTCGATACCCAACCCTACTAAGGTCTTGGGAGAGCTCCTTGCTTTTACACATCATGAAATGTTTTTTTTGTGTGTGTGACACCATGGTTATAAAAATCCTTTCTATAGCCCATCAATATGTAGGCTATTAACCCAGCTTATATTAATTCACAGATATAGAAGGGATGATTACTCTCTTACGACTTACAGATTCCTTTTCCTTTTCCAGTTCCTTTCCTTTCCTTGCCTTAGTGTTCTGCTTTTTCTTATCGTGTTCAATATTCCCTGTGTCATTTCACTTTTCAGGGGCCCTCTAGTATGGCCCTAGTAATCAGTCCCACTTCCCCCCCAGTCTGATGCCCTTGGATCTGCTGAACCTTTTGGTCCTTTCGCAATATATAAAAAAAAACTGCAACTGCAACTCAACATGGGCTTGCTTGCCTCAGCTGCCTGAGAGTGGCTATTCAGTTGGGCTGGATTATTGTTCACCAAGGTAAGTGACCAAGGATGAGTGCAACAGATTTTGAAAATCAACTACCATGATTGTTCACATACATAGTAGATCTCCATTTCTCGAGGTCACTGAGTACTGTGGGTACGAAAAAAAAAAATCCTGAAACAATCGGCTTCACCTGAGTCGAGTTGCTGCAGCTGCATGGCTCAAAAAAAAAAAAAAAGTATTTTTGTTTTAAATGGATGAAGTACATTCTAAATGAACGACTTTTAGTTTTACTAGTGTATATTTTCAAATCGGCATTTTCACTTCTACTTGAGTAATATTTCATCCAAGTATTGGTACTTTTACTTGAGTACAATATTTATACTTTTTCCTCCTCTGTTCCTTTCTCTCTGTGACACAAATGTCAAGTCAAGTTTATTTATATCCTGTAGCACATTTCATACACAGAGGTCATTCTATGTGCTTTATATACTGTAAACACACACACACACACACACATCACCATATATCAAATGTTGGATGCATGATGTGCAAAACCTGGAATAAAAGTACTTCAGTGACAGTGCTCAACAATCTGACTTGTTCAGAGGAGGTCACATCGAGGCCACCAACTGGCGACCACAATGTACTGTATGTACTCTTCAACTTCACAGGTTCACCAACAATACACAATGACACTGTAGCATTCAGTGAGGAGAGGTGGCAGAAGGTCAGAGGAGTGTTGAAAGGACATGGCGGAGATGGTCAAAAAGAGCAGAGGACAAAGCCAAAGAGCATGTCAAGAGGGAGAAAAAGAACGAGTATGTCAAAAGGAGATGGGACACTGTGGCTCTGTGGTAAAGGAAGGACAGGCTTGACATGACTAGATATGGACGAGCCAGGAACAGGCGTGATCAACTCCAAAACTAAATGACCTCTTAGGGACCTCAGAAAGAGTGAAAGAAACAGCCACTCACACTCTAGCTCTTGCAAAATACGTTATTGGGCCATGTCCTCAAACTTTGATGATGGCCTAGGGCCACAACGCACATGTGTGAGGACGTGCTTCAGTCAAGATTTTTGTTAAGCAAATGCGGTTTTCAAGCTTTGTTTTCATATATTTTGATGACACCATGGAAATAGGAGACCTCGTTTGGAGGAAATCTGACCATGATGTTCACGAACTTCAAACTCAATCTATATATACTGTATATACGTATATATATACCTGCCATGTCAAACTCTCTGGACTTCACTAAAGTTATGATGACTTTCCACCTTTCTACATCTATGATGAAGAGCAACAACTCAGAGAGATGAAAGAGAGCTCTCTTGGCCCATCGCCCTCCTTCATCTGAGCGACCATGCTCTTGGTTTACACCAGGTGAAGGAAAGAGCAGAGAACTTTTTTAAGAGGGTAGGACACAAGAGAGTTCCTGTGCTCCACTGATCATCAAAATGGAAATTTAACTGGATAGACTGTACTGTCATACTAATCTTGTCATATCTTCGTCATCTCTGTAGATGTCTCTGGGGGTGTTATAGCTTCTGAAAGAATGCTCACGTGTGTGTGCGTGCGTGTGTGTGTGTGTGTGTGTGTGTTGAACGCTTTGATCTATAATTTCCTCTCTATGAACTCACAATAACATTGAGTTTTCTTCTCACGACTTAAAAGCAGTGCTGAATGACGGGAAGAGGATAAGGGAAAGAGCACTCTTTATGCGTTACCTTTGACTAAACCTGAGCCATTTTCACAATATAACAAGCCTGCCTCTATGTACTGTAGTGCCACTGCAAATGTGTATGCACGTGTGGGACGCTTCTTACAAGCCGAGTGCAGCAGAAATCAGACGGAGCTACCTGATTGGCTTGCTTTTATTTCTTTCTTTTCCCCCCCAAAAAAATCACAATACAGACTATATATTTAACACATTCATATCAGTGGGAAATCCATGATAAATCATCAACGCTCAAATAGTTGCATCAAACACCGTTAGGAGAATATCAATGGTAGATTCTGCGAAAATGATCATCATCCTTCCTCATATTGAGTGACTTGTTACATTACAGATACAGGGCTGTCTTGCATTATACATACTCTATGCCTATCTATATAGATAGATAGATATACATACATACAATATACGTAATTAGAACAGAGCCAGCGTGCTGATAGTGACATGGGTGACATGTTGCCTTCTACTTCCTGGGATAATTGCTATCATTTAAATATTAATGCGTTTGGTTTGTGTTGCACATGCTGGCGAGAGCCACATATGCCCATGCACACAGATGGCATCATCTGACAATAAGGATCAAAGTCAGGAGAAATCCCATTCGTTCCACTCCAAATGCGATCCGCGCGGTTTTAGAGGAGTCTTACAGGCTGATTTCAGTGCAGTTGAGAGAGAGAGAGAGAGAGAGAGAGAGAGAGAGAGAGAGAGAGGGAGAGGGAAAAAACGAGAGTGAGATAGTGAGAGAGACTTCAAGATCACTCGGATGGTCCTGATACCAGCCGATACCACAAGGCCTACTTCAGAAAACCGGAACGGGGGGGGGGCTTTTGTACTGGGTGGATGAGCTATTCTGCATCTCAAAGTCTGCATCACCCCCACAACTCCTTGCAGTAAATCAATAATGAGCGGGTTGGGAAAGATTTTAACAAGATTTTAGAAGGTTCTTCGCATCTACCCAGCACTCAACATCTTTGGTGGCATCTATAACTCTCTTCCGGAGCTGTGAAGACCTCTTAACTTTCTGAGACAGTGATGGAGGAAATTAAAACGCTCTTCCTCAGTCTCTATTTAGAAATCAAGCAGACACAAACAAATATAAATTTAGATGAACTCTCAGATGCCTCCTCTTAATGTCCACTAACAGATTAAAATCACAGACTCTGATATGAGAGCTTAAGTCACTATGACAGCAGGAAGCCAACAGCAAGAGAAGGCATCGAGGGAGAGAGAATGACTTGTTACATGTAGTGATTGTGTTTTGCTCATTAATAAAAGCTGTGGAAATGAATGTTATACATTATTTCCTTTCGGAGACGTAAATGCATCTTTGGAGGAAATGAGAAGAGAGGGAGGGTGTGAAATTCACTGCCGCGGTTCGCCTTGCCTGATGCAAATGAAATGTCAACACGCCGGTGAGGTAGTTAATGAGATTTCAAAAATGCTTAATTTTCATGTTGTAGCCGAAGTGTGAAAACGCCAAACAAAACCAAATCATTAAAAAAAACACGTAGTAAAATAAAGTGACAAGACAGACAGCATTTCTTCCTCTAGGTCTAAAAATACCCATGTCAGGGTGCCTCATGGGTAAATTTGAGATGGAAGAACATTATGTTTGTTGCAAAGACCATACATGTTAAATAATGTAAAACAATAATACATGGCTTCACAAAGATGGGAATTGCAATGCGATTTGCAACAGACAAGCGTTGGCTGCGAAGTGCATTGACTTTTTTTGTGGCATGTTGTTAATGAAAAGAGATTAGAAGGCCTGCTAAGAGATACTTCATCATGCCATCGAAGGTCGTAGCCCAAACGTTCCGTCAGAACAATCAGTGCCGGCCCTCCCTCTCTCTGTGGTGTTAACGATTCGTATTGATTGGCTGATGTTTACGCCCGTTGTTCCCTCCCGAATCCAGGGCCGAGTATTTATGCCTCGCTCAGATAGATTAATTAATTTAGTCTTTTAGCGGGAGCTGTTTTGAGTCGCCTTGCCGTGATGTCACGCCACGGTGGCATAAATCATTTTAATTAGGCGTGCCAAGCGCTCTCCACTTCCTCATTTAACACCGGTGTCAGCTGCTGAGGTATCCGCTAACACAGAGAGTGGAGACGCTCCTCCGTGCAGGCGGAAAGGGAACGCAAACGTACATTACTGACGCGCAAATCCCCTGTCTCAATGGTTAACATCCAATTACTTTACATTCCTTGTTACCACCAGAGTCTCACTTTGAAATGTCCTGGGTTGCGCTAATTTATGATGGAAAAAAGAGAGTAGCCTATGTTGTCTTCAAAAGCTGTAGTCATGTCACGTGTGCACGTGTGTATATGGGAAAGAGATGTTTTTATAAATATATTGTCTTTAATCATTAAGAGTAGGTTACCTATATGCCAATATGGGCCTCATATATCATTATTCCACTGCTTGGTTGAATTTCCCATTGTCCTGTGTTCTATAGAAATGTAATAACCGTATGTTATTTGTACACCTATGAGGTAGATCCAATTCTGTCACATTACATCCAATCTGTAAAATTCAGATGTTCAGAACATAGTAACATTGTAGCATATGATGGGGGTAGATTTTAGCTAGTTGGATGGCATATAGGCTAAGTAAAGTAGCGATGTTTCAAAGGTAAAGTTAATCAGAATCCTGGGATATGCCTGCTTGACAATGGGACGTCTTTTGGCTGTAGCAACCATCCATTTAGAACTAGTAATGGCAGTTTGTCCTGCAAGTTTAATTTGATATGTGGCTGAAAGAAGCAAATTCTAGAGACAAGACAGGTTTTGATTAAAACGTTTACATTATAACAGGGAATTATCGCAACGCTAGTGGCAACAGTGCAATAAGTGGGATAATGGACTCCACGGTGTTTGGTCCACGTAAATAAATGCACTTACGAGGTGTTAACCCCCCCGCCCCACCAACCCCCCAGTGCATCAGGGCCGTTTTACCACCTCAACTCTGCATTTATTTCTGTGACCCGAACGCTGTCGTCCATTATCCCTTACTTAATCTGCTTCAAATTGCACCCCTCAAGGGATGTCAAAAAATGAGGTGTCCACCAAGACAAAACACAGAAATACATTTTCATCTTCAGACTGCAATTTTTTTGTTTAATCAAGAGAAAATAAAATTGGACCGACTAAACCTGGAGTTCTATATTTTGGTGAAAGATGTCAATAAAAACATTGGGGTGAGGTCACTCCATTTATTTATTTTTTTTAAGTGATCCTCTTCTCCACTGAAACATTAGCATGTAGAGTAGACTTATTATTCAGTTTCCCTGGAGTGGTTATGCCAGCGGTATTGGATTCCGGGCTAAATATTTATTATTCTTTGTTGTCCTTTGTCGGACAACCACAGGAGATTTGCTGTGTTTTATTAAATCCACAGTGTCACGAGGCCTTGAAGACAATAAAGATTCCAAGGGAGGGACTCAACACACTGGAGCCCATTCTTTATCTCTCTCTCTCTCTCTCTCTCTCTCTCTCTCTCTCTCTCTCTCTCTCTCTCTCTCTCTCTCTCTCTCTCTCTCTCTCTCTCTCTCTCTCTCTCTCTCTCTCTCTCTCTCTCTCTCTCTCTCTCTCTCTCTCTCTCTCTCTCTCTCTCTCTCTGACACTCTTTTTTTGTATGTTGTCACACATGTACTGCTGGTGGAGACTGCTGGAAATCTCAGCGATCTTTCATCTGCAGCCATGAGTAGGGATTCCTATTGCGTGAAGAAAGAAAGAAAGCGAATGGAGACGGATTAACAGCACAGGGGGAAAGAGAAGAAAAAGAAGAGAGGGACATGGGTTGGAGAAGAAAGAGAGAAAGAGAGAGAGAGAGAGAGGAGGAGAAGCCCAGTAGGCATGTTTTGCTTCACTGTTCTCTCCATGTCCTGAGGTTGTGCAATCTGTTTGTCTAATACAATCAATTAAAAATCTGTGCTTCTTCTCACTCTCTCTCTCAGTGCACCAACCACCAGTGGCGTGTTTTAGAAGCTGGACACCCAAACATCCAGCGAGTTCCTGGGGCCCTTAGTACCAGCTGACTGCAGCATCAATTATGCACAGCCTCAAAGTGCCTGAATATACCCCTGCCAACATTTGCCATGTCATGCACACACACAAACTCACAGTCTCCTGTAGTTAACCAGATATCCAGCATGATTCATCTTTATTTTCTCTTTGAGGGACATTGGGCAGTTGCAGGTTTCAGCGGACCGTTGATGCTAACTTTAGTGTAGTTATCTGACAGCCTGACACATATTACTTTACTTTCAAGGGGCAGAGTCAAACACTGCCATCGAACCCTCACCCTCGGACATGGATCCAGGATGTTCTATCGAGGGAGATACAATCCATGGATTCCTCTAACATCACTTGTGTCATGGGGCATGCTTGAGTGAGGATTACTGACAGCAGAGCTCTGTATATACTCGTCGACTAACTTGACTTCCAAGAGCTACAAGTCTGTGGCATAAAAACATCACTCCATTGACTCCACTGGTCACCGAAACTTCTACAAGTCTTGCCAACCACAATTCAGCTCTCTGGCGCTCTCCAGCAACTCGCAGCTACTTTCAAACTCAAGGCTGTTACCCCT
>NC_085014.1:18594671-18632171 GCF_963854185.1 Sardina pilchardus | reverse complement strand
TGACCTCTACTATGAGAGTGCAAGGAGAGTGGTCCAATGGGCTGAACAGAATGCCCTCACTCTGAATGCCATGAAAACAGAGGAGGTCATTTTTGGCACACTTCAACACACACCCGCACCAGTTATAATTCAGGACAGACCCATAACACAGTCAGCATCCTTCAAATATCTAGGGGTATATGTGGACAGTGTCTTCTCTTGGTCACAGCATGTAGACTTCATTTGCAATAAAGTTCAACAGAGAATATACTTTCTGAGAAGATTAAGATCTTTTGGAGCCAGCAATGACATCCTACATCAATTCTTCACATCTACAATACAAAGCGTTCTACAGTATGGGGGGGCAGTTTGGTTCTGTGGCCTCTCAGTCCAGTTAAAGAACAGGGTGCTTAAACTTTTGAACATTTGCTCAAAGTTGGTGGGCCACACTTTGGAGGGGAATTTCTTGGACAGCTGCACTAAACACACTCTCAGGATGGCTGACAAGATTGCTCTGGACCCCTCACAAGTGTTACATCAGGAGTATGAGCTCCTCCCATCTGGAAGACGTTTTAGAATGCCTAGCTGCCGGAGAAACAAATACAAAAACTCTTTTCTCCCTCATTCTATATCACTGCTCAACCATAGAAAAATAAAATAGGCCAGACCCCAGAGACATTAATGGATTAACTCATTGGACTGTAAATCGCCCTGACTGTCTAAGGACTCTCTAATTGTATGTTTGTATGTGCTGTTTTTCAATGTGTGCTGTTTTTTAATGGCTTCTTGTATGGATTGTGGAAAGGTGAAATGCAAGACAAATTTCTGTGCAAACAGACATTAAAGTTTTATCTTATCTTATCTTATCTTATTGCTAAGTAAACACCGATGATTCTTTCAATATCTCACATAATGGACTATCAAAACAGAGTAGTTTGGCTTGTAACTGTTGATGTGTTTGGAATTAAAACTTACTAGCTGTGTCTGGTAATACTGTGGGAGGTCTTAAGGCCGACACATGCCAACTCGTGATGTCAACGTAACTGATCCGGCCGCCATCTTGAATTTTGTCTGAAACGTGAACAAATATTCCCATATTTTTCACAAACGTTGTCCATTTGTCATGTTTTGCATACAGTATGTCTTCCTTTTTGAAGCCATATTCAAAAGAGTACGCCCATCACAGCCAATGAAATCGGTGGCAAAGTCACCAAACAGGAAGTAACCGTATATCTCAGCCAATCTGTTGTTGTTTTGACATGAAACTTGCTACAGTATGAGACCTTGTAGCATAACGTAATAGCCTCCATTGGTCATGGTACTCTGGCCAAATGGACCACTTGGCCCCTTCACTGCTATATGCAGCTATATTAATTGTGTTGTATTTATTGTAATATTATCTGATGCTTACTTGACCACAGTAATGATCAACAACCTAAACAACCACAACCTGTTCACAATAATAATCAACAACCTATCTAAAAAGGCTTGCTTTAAAGAAAGAAAAAAACATTTCTTGATGTCAAAATACAAGAAAATTGGGGTCATGATTTAAAGATGCCCCCAGAGTTTAACACTGTAGCAGCCTGGTTACTCAAGCTGTTGGCTGTAGCAACTCAACAGTACAGTACTTAGTGACCTTGAGAAACAGAGATCTGTGTGAAAAATTGCTGGAATTCTTACAGTATACCCACAAGCCTCTGCCTTGGCTCAAGCAAAATAGGGTTTTAGACAAATAAAACAACAACATATAACTTCTTAGTTATATTCTGATTGGATAAATAATATCTGCCTTCACTGTACATGATTTTTTTAAAAGGTAACACATGCTAAATGTGTTGCATTCCAAAACATTTGAGCACAGTTCTGTCGCCAACTACTGGGTGCATCCTCAGCAGCGTTACTGTACAGTAATCTCTGGCCTGTAGCCAAGGCTATCATCCACAGATATGTACACAGTAAACTAGCAACACGGTGGTCAAGCAGACAGGGCTTGACATCACTGTGAGGGCCCTCCGTGTCCAACACACATGCAGCGAAACTTCCTGTTGGAGAGCTCCATCGAAAACAGGTGTCGTTGCGTCCCTGGTGCTGTCTATTTTTATGAAGTCATAAAGATTTCAAAATAAATCTTTAATTTTTAATCTGCTTTTGGATGAGAGTGAGATGGCCCATCTGTCTTTCTTCAAACCATACCTCCCGTATGGGATCTGAGGAGCAGAACACACACACACACACACACACACACACACACACACACACACACACACACACACAGAGAGAGAGAGAGAGAGAGAGAGAGAGAGAGAGAGAGAGAGAGAGAGAGAGAGAGAGAGAGAGAGAGAGAGGGGGAAACAGAGAGAGAGAGACTTACACACGCACACACACACACACACATACTCCAAGTTTGGAAAAAAAGCGTGTGAAAGAAAAGTTTGTAATGAATGCATAAACTAGGTGAGAGCACAGTCATTCTGTGAGTGTGTTTGTTTGTGTGTTTGTGTGTGTGTGTGTGTGTGTGTGTGTGTGTGTGTGTGTGTGTGTGTGTGTGTGTGTGTGTGTGTGCATCCCTGAGACTAGGAGAGTGTGTGTGCAAATGAGTGGGGGTAGGACGATTTAATATTTCATCCTCAACCTAAATTGGAGTCTTTTAATGTGCTGCTTCCTTTCTCCCTCATCAAGACGAAATGTGCACAAACGGATCACGCCACACTTCGTGGGTTACCCCTGGCAACAAACCACCTGGATGGTTGAATCATTATTATGACTAATGAAATAATTATAAACCATATGCTTCCTCGTCTGACTCCCTCTCTGTTGGTCATATTTAGAACACTTACGGAGGGATGGGGGCAAATTAAGAAAGGTGACGAGTCGCTGTGACCTTCTTTATCATGTACTGTAGTACATGAGGTCTTCTGTTATTGTGCAGTGTGCACTGAGATTCTCTCTCGCTCTCTGTCTCTCTCTCTATCTATCTATCTATCTATCTATATATCTATCTATCTATCTATCTATCTATCTACGTATCTATCTATCTCTTTCCTCTCTTGAACTTTTCTCCCTTAGTGTTACATCTCTTTCCCTACTTTCAGTCGTACTCACAGTATGCATGTACACACACACACACACACACTCAACAAACACTTGTTTTGTGGATGCAAATACATTTTGCGCTCAAATACTCTCTCTCCCCTTCCTCTCTTCAACTTGCGCTTTCTCTGTTAGTATCTCATAGTTACAGTGTACATCTCTCGCTCTCTCTCTCTCTTTCTTTCTCTCACTCACACACACACACCAAACACTGTTCAATCTCCTCGTTTTATGGATGCAAATACTTTTTTCCCCGCCATACATGGGTAAACAAATGAACTGCAGTAAATGTATTTTCCAGCACAATATTTGGTAAGATTAAGGAAACAAGCAAACCAGAAGGGGATGCCTTAATCTTCACGCAGCGGCCATGTTTGACTAATGCAGAGGGGACTAGCAGTAGTAGTTTTCATCCATTTCAGAGATAGAGGAAGGTAGCGAAAGGGACAGACCGCTGGAGACAGAATGATGCAAGCAAAACTCAAGTTGGTTGGATTAGTGAAGAGCAGAGGATATTGCTGTCTTCCCTTCTTTCATGATTTCTTTATCTCCATTTCTCTCTCTCTCTCTTTCACTCTCTGTCTCTTTCTCTCTCTGTGTTACACTGTTACACACACACACACACTCCTCATTTCTGTCTCTTCATAATTCAAACATCTCTAGGGACTTTCCCAAAGAGATGTCCTATTTACAAACAAACACACACGCACACACTCACAGACAGACTCAGAGCCAACCCCACTCTCATGTCTGGAAAAATCTGCTCATTCCCCCATAAAACCGTGCTCGTGGGTTCCCATAGCGACATGGCTGGCCTTTTTTGAAGCGAGCGGCGGTGCGCGGGGACGGCTCTGATCTCTGATAGGTCCTGACACGCCGCGATGGACCATCTGCCTCTCAACCCGTCCTCTCCACTCTCCGCGGCCTCGCTGTCCTCTCCTCTCCACCCCAATCTCCTTCTCTCTCTTCTTCTTCTTCCTCCTCTCCATCTCTCCTATACAACCCCTCCCTCTCTCACTCCTCTTCCTTCTCTTATTCCTCCTCTCCATCTCTCTCACACCCCCTCTCTCTCGCTCATCTTCCTTCTCTCTTCTTCCTCCTCTCCATCTCTCCCACACCCCCTTCTCTCTCTTCTTCCTCCTCTCCATCTCCCACATCCCCCATCTTCTCTCTCCTCCTCTTCTTGCTCCTTCCTCCATCTCTCTCTTCTTCCTATCCTCCCTCAAATCCTCTTCCTCTCTTTCTCATCCACATCTCCTCCCTCCACCCTCTCTCTTCATTCCTATTTCCCTTCTCTCTCTCTCTCTCTCTCTCTCTCTCTCTCTCTCTCTCTCTCTCTCTCTCTCTCTCTCTCTCTTTCCATCACCTTCCTCATGTACTCTGACGTGGCATGCTTTCACAGGAGCATATGTTGGGTGGCTTGTGTCCAATGCATTTGTGAGTGTGTGTGAGAGAGAGAGAGAGAGAGTGTGTGTGTGTGTGTGTGTGAGCATGTGTGTCTATGTCTGTGTGTGTGCGTGTGTGCTGACGTCTCTGCGCGGTGCTTCTTGTCCCCTCTCAAGCCTCTCGCTCTCTGAAAACAGAGGATCAGCCTCCTCCTGGGACCCCTAGAGTGCTGCATTATTTAACACCGAGTATGGCAGTGACAGGATGACATTTTCATATGAAACATGAAAAGAAATGAAGATTTTAAAAATAATGAAACGAAAACAAGTTGCTGATGCTGTTGCAGAGGAAACCTTGTCTTGAGGCTTTTCCTCCTTTTATTTCAGTGTTTTTTTCAGCCCCTTCTTCATACTGAATTATAAGGCATGACTAACATGACATTTATACAGTGAGGAGAAAATGTATTTGATACCATGCTAAAGTTGCCTAAAAAGAGGAATATAAAATCGTCATTTGACAATTGATCTTAATGTCTTAATTCAAAAATTGAGTAAAAATAAAACCGCTAAGTACGCCAATTTTCTTTGTGATGGAAGAATGTTTCGTAAATAAATAAATGTTCTTCCTAAATGCTAGGGGGAAGTAAGTATTTGACCCCCAATGTAACCCTATGGGAATTCAACACATAGGGTTAACATAGGGGCGGGCAGATTTTTATTTTTTAAGGCCAGCTATTTTATGGATTCAGGATATTATGCATCCTGATAAAGTTCCCTTGGCCGTTGGAATTAAGATAGCCCCACATCATTACATACCCTTTACCATAGCTAGAGATTGGCATGGTGCTTTTTCCAGTAGGCCTATTAGCCTGTTTGATGCTCATTGAGCTCAATGCAAATCAAACAGGCTAATAGGCCTACTGGAAAAAGCACCATGCCAATCTCTAGCTATGGTGAAGGGTATGTGATGATGTGGGGCTATTTTAATTTCAAAGGCCAAGGGAAATTTATCGGGATGCATAATATCCTAGATCCATGAAATAGCTGGCCTTTAAAAATAAAAATCTGCCTGCCCCTATGTTAACCCTATGTGTTAAATTCCCATAGGGTTACATAGGGGGTCAAATACTTCCTTCCCCTAGCATTTAAGGAAAACATTTATCTATTTACGATACATTCTTCAATCACAAAGAAAATTGGTGTCCTTGGCGGTTTGATTTGTACTAATTTTTTGAGTTAAGGCATTAAGATCAATTGTCAAATGATGATTTTATATTCCTGTTTTAGCAGGGTATCAAATACATGTGCTCCTCACTGTATATAAAAAAAACACATACATCTGGTGTCATTATAAAATAAATTACAGTAATGTGTTTTATTTCACACGAAAAAAATAGCATAAAATGTCCATTTCATATTTCCTCTCCTCAGAGGTCTGCACTTACTGTAATTTCCAATAAAGTCCCTATAAACCTCCAAGACCTTGAAAACATATAACTTTTACAAGGTCTGCTGTGTCTCAGAGACAGGGTAACTACAGGGGCTCGGCTGCAGATATACTTCCTTCTGACGTGTAATAAATGTTATGCCCCCTGTAAGAATCAGTCAGGGGCGCGTGTGCCGTGTAAATCACCCCAAGACTCATTTCTGGCAGGTTTTATTTGGAATCAGCTGTGTGCTGTTCCAAGCCAAACACAGAAAGAATTAAAAGTGGATTAAGAAAAGAAAAGTGAATCACAGAACTACAGACAGCTAGAGAATGGGTATCAGCATGAAGAAACAGAGGAAGACCAACTCATGGGGAAGACATCAAAGAAATAAAAAAGGAGGAACAAAGCAGTGAAAGACAGACAGAAAGATAGATGTCCAAAAGTTGTAGAAGAAGGAGAAAAAAAACATGTAGAAAGAAAGTGAAAGAGCAGAAAGTGAAAAGACAGAGGACAGTGAAAAGAGTGGAGACAAGAAAAACAGTGAGTACAGAAAGAGCCAGAGTAGATTAAGGCAGGTTTAAGCAAGAATCCCAGAGAGGCCGTAGGTTATATCCTTTTGAGGCTCCCCCACAGTTTCAAATTGAAGAGTTTTGTTGTCATTCCGATTATACTATTTCAATTGAAATGTTTATGTGGGGTACATTCTATTCCAATCAGGTGCTCTCTCAGGTGCTTTACACATGGATGTGAAACACATGTTCATTCCGTTTCTAATCAGATTAAAAGTGTCCATGTAAATGTGACTGGTGTAACCTATGGACATGTGTGGCTTATTGTTTTTCTAAAACGGTTACTACATCAAGATTTCATAACATAAAAGCACAGCAACGACAAATGTAATGATTTATTTATAGATAATCATTCATCCACCAATACATATATTTCCTCTAGCTGAATGGTTGCCAAGCAACGTTGAGATGCAGCTACTTAAACTTTTGTATGAAGTTATGGCATTGTAGTAATATAGAATGAAATACGGCCGAGGCGTATGTTTGTCCTGGATTTTACAACAACATCGAACACGACTCAGCCAATCATAATCAAGGACCTGAACTATCTGTTTTTAGAAAAGTAATTAGAGATGGCTGAGATGGATATATAGATGCTGACGTAAATAGAAAGAAGAAAGGATAGAAAGGAGAGGAAAGAAAGGAGAGAAAGAGGGATAAAAACAATGGGTGTGTGAGAATGGGGAGGAGAGATAGCAGAGAGAAGGGGAGCCAAAGGAGAGGGTGAAGAAGAGAAGAGGAGGACCGGGAGAAAGATAAATCAGTTTGACATTGCCCCCCTGCCTTTTATCTGAATACCCTATCAGCCTGTCGCCCATAGTCCAAATCTCTAGATAGCATCCACACTCACTCACTCGCACGCACGCACCCAAACACACCCAAACACACACATACACACACACACACACACACACACACACACACACACACACACACACACACACACACACACACACACACACACACACAAACACACACAAACACACACACACAGAAACACACACACACAGAAACACACACACTCACACACACACAGAAACACACACACACACACACAAACAGTTTACACACTAATAAAAGTTTAGCAGCTGTGCTAAAATGTCAGACTGGCCTTTGCAGCGATGTTGGAATGATTTCAGACACGCACACTGTTATCTCCTTATGGACCTCCATGCACACAGGCCCAGTGGAGTCTATAGTCTGAGAAATAAGTCAACTCAAACAACATACAAACACACACACCAAGACTATACACTCATCAGGGAGAGCACATAGACAATTACAAGATCACGGTATCACATATATCAAGTTGAACACACACACAAACACACACACACACACACACACACACACACACACACACACACACACACACACACACATATACGTGCGCACGCGCACACACACACACACACACACACACACACACACACACACACACCTTATCAGGGAGCGCAGATACACAATTGCTGTGATACACACACATACCGCAAATCAACACCAGAACACGGATCAAAGAGAACACATACGCATACATGCACACACACCCTCTCTCACACACATACACAGATACACACACATAAACAACATGCATCCCTGGTGAGCGAAGACAGTAATGTTCGGCAGTGATTAAAGAGGGATTTGAGGAAAATAAAGCATTGCATCAGTGCAGCCTGTTCGTTTAATTAATCCTTTTATATCCACTAATTTCAGCAATGATGGTGTGATATTCATGCACAAGTGTGTGCGTGTGTATTTGTGCACCTGTGTCTATGTAAGTTTGTGTGCATATGTCGTGTATATATATGTGTGTGTGTGTGTGTGTGTGTGTGTGTGTGTGTGTGTACATCGGTACACACTCTCAGGTGTTTTGCTAAGCCTGGTTAGAAAGCAACTGCTTCCTTTATTCCTGGGATAACAGCTTAAGTAATTGCAGGTGCTAATTTTAAACCCAGTTAAACCCAAATTACTCCTGTCCTCAGTTGGTTGTGTGGGTGTGCGGGACTCACGGTGTGTATCTGTAGGGCTCAGCTGTGTGTGTGTGTGTGTGTGTGTGTGTGTGTGTGTCTGTGTGTGTGTGTGTGTGTGTGTGTGTGTGTGTGTGTGTGTGTGTGTGTGTGTGTGTGTGTGTGTGTGTGTGTGTGTGTGTGTGTGTGTGTGTGTGTGTGTGTGTAGAGGAAAATGTGTGCATATGTGACGGGAAGAAATGTGGGTGTGTGTGTACCTGCAGACTTTTGGAAAAACAAATCACGTAAACATACGGCAAACTTTCTTCTGCTCAAACTTCTTCACTATTCTCTAGCACTGGCTTTTTTTCTCCTGGTGTGTCTAGTCATCTAGTTCATGGCCAGCATGCACTCTCTTCCACAGCTATGTGGAAGCATTTATTTCTCTTTTTTCCCCTATTTGGCTGTTTGTGTGTGTGTGTGTGTGTGTGTGTGTGTGTGTGTGTGTGTGTGTGTGTGTGTGTGTGTGTTAGGGTGCATGTTTGCCCTGGCACTTCAGCAGCCTGGCATGCTGGCAATGCAAGTCTGGGCTACAGCCCATAGAGGAACTGAGCTGATCTGTGGCACCGGACCTGTTTGTAGCGCCAACACACACACACACACACACACACACACAGACAAACAGACTCCGGCATCCACGGACCCGGCCTGGCCAATTAGCCACGCCAGATGCCCATGAGAAAGGTCATTTAAAGGTCGCGGGGAACAGCAAAAGATCAGTTCCCCCTCCCTCACTGTGTGTGTGTCTGTCTGTGTGTGTCTGTGTGTGTGTGTGTGTGTGTGTGTGTGTGTTGGCTCAGTGGGTGTTTGGTGCATAAGATTCGCAAAGCTGAGGGAAAAAAAAAACATTAATAATAATAAAAATATGGGAGGACTTTATCTCCATAACAAATGTGCGGCTATTCACTAGCTCTCATTATCAACATCCTGCAACAGTTTATCAGTTTAATGAGTACTGACAGGTATCAGGGCACCCACACAGCTTCCAAGAGGGCGGAAAATAAGCCGACATACCTGTAAACAACATATGGAGCTAACTTTGTATCATGAAAATCACAAATGTTTCTCTGTCAATGCCCATTAGCACCATATGAAAGCAGAGAGCGTGAAAAACCCTGTCTCGTCGTGACAACAGCGGACTTGAACGGTCTCTGCCTATTTGAGCTTTGCGTGCTCAGGATTGAGGTTCTCTAAGGTAAAAACGTTCACCGATGTACCCTTTAGCGGACCGTTTATGTGCCGTCTTTTAGAACAAATATATTTCCCACCCTGAGGGCACGGAGACCTTTGTAACCCTAAAGGTACAAACACTGTAGCTATTCTCCAGCTCTCTCTCTCATGCTTCTCCGCCTCTCTCTCTCTCTCTCTCTCTCTCTCTCTCTCTCTCTCTCTCTCTCTCTCTCTCTCTCTCTCTCTCTCTCTCTCTCTCTCTCTCTCTCTCTCTCTCTCTCTCTCTCTCTCTCTCTCTCTCTCTCTCTCTCTCTCTCTCTCTCTCTCTCTCTCTCTCTCTCTCTCTCTCTCTCTCTCTCTCTCTTCCTCTGTCTCTCTCTCTCCTCACCCTCATCCCACTCTCTTATGTGTCATAGCTCACCCTGTTGCCTGGTGCCCCCTTGGGTGTGGAGCAGCAGATATGCCTATCAGAGGGCTCAAGTGTGTGTGAGGCCTTTGCATGACTCTTACCAAGACATTTTCTGAGGGGGTTTATGGAAACACGCACGCACGAATACACACACACACTCCTACATTATTGCACCTTTGCTGGCACTCACCTACATCTGAAAAAAAGGAAAAGAAACACCTCTCTCTCTCTCTCTCTCTCTCTCTTTCTCTCTCTATCACACACACACACACACACACACACACACACACACACACACACACACACACACACACACACACACACACACACACACACACACAAACATCTTTCATGTGGAGTGGCAGCATGGCTGATCTCATTGCGAAACACTGTTCATGTTTCACGCTTTATTCTCCCATAAGAGCGCTCCAGAGGGACAGAGAGAAAGAGAGAGAGAGCGCTGGATAGAGAGAGAGAGAGAGAGAGAAAGAGAGAGAGAGAGTTGGATAGAGAAAGAGAGATAGAGAGAGAGAGAGCTGGGAGACAGAGAGAAAATCAATCCTGTGTGGCTGATGCCCTCCCCACTGGTCTGCACCCCTCACTGTGCAGAAGGGAAGGGAGGAGCAGCTAGTCGCCACGGCGACCCCCGGGGGGGTTGGGGATGGGGGGACACCAGGGCTGGCAAACATGAGCTCAGAGGGGGCAGGCCAGGGGTGCAGTTCACAGTGATTAATACGGCAACAAAAACAGCTCTTGAGAAAGGGCTCTTCAGGCAGCAAGGGCAGTGATGAGGAGTGTGTGTTTCAGGAGGGAGCAGGTGCTCAAGCAGCCAGAGAGAGCTCCTCACCAAGCCACACTCACACACACGCATGCACGGACACACACACACACACACACACACACATAGAGAGAGCGAGAGAGACCATATTCACACCGTATCTGTTTCACACACACACACACACACACACACACAGTCTCTGTACGACTCAAGACACTCCAGCAGCCATCCTAGTGTCCACTCTCCACGGCGTGTCCTCTCCCTGTGCAGCTTGGGGCTGTGTGAGTGCATGTGAGAGAGGCAGCACATCTAAGTGGCATCAGATCTTGCCAGTTGGAAAAGGCCCTCCTTCAGCCAGTCACTTAGTTAAGGCAGATGAAAATGACGTGTTCCATTAAGCCTAACAGAGCGCGACGCTGTTAACTTAATGGTGTTGTGATTTCTTACTCTTCGGGAGAGGGAGGTGCAGAGAGAGAGAGAGAGAGAGAGAGAGAGAGAGAGAGAGAGAGAGAGAGAGAGAGAGAGAGAGAGAGAGAGAGAAGGAAGAGAGATAGAGAGAGAGAGATAGCGACAGTGCTCGACCTTGTGTGAATAACAATGGCCCTGACATTAGCATGATTTCCCATGACACAAGATGTCTGTCTCTCTCTTTCTTTCTCACCCCCTCTCCCTCTCCACTACCTTCTCTATCTCTCTCTCTCTTTCTCTCTCTCTCTTCCTCGTTTTATCCATGGCTGTCTGCCTCATTTCTGCCCACAGTGAGTTTGAACTCGGGAGATAGTCCATCTAAAGTAACAGGCTTATCAATTCCACTCTCAGGGACAGAGAGGGGCAGCGGCGCGAGAGCACAAATTAATAATGCATTCAGCGCAAGCCAACACAAATCCCCGCTGAAGACGCTGATGCGCCGTGTCAAGTGGCAGTGGGGAGGGCCCCTCGCTTGCTGTCAATTAAACGGAGGGAGAGAGAGAAAGAGAGAGAGAGAGAGAGAGAGAGAGAGAGAGAGAGAGATGGATGGAGTGAGAGGGTAGGAGACAAGAGAGGGAAAGAAAGCGAGTGATGGATCTGTCATTGTTGAGTTTTACGGAGGTTTTTTTTTTCCCTGCAGTGTGTGTGTGTGTGTGTGTGTGTGTGTGTGTGTGAGGAGGACCGAGGTTTCCTTCCTACATGGCTGTGACTAATTGTTCCCCACGAGAGAGACGAGCTCCATAGAGATGCAACACAAGTGGATGGGTGTGCATTCATGTTCCTGTGTGTGTGTGTGTGTGTGTGTGTGTGTGTGTGTGTGTGTGTGTGTGTGTGTGTGTGTGTGTGTGTGTGTGTGTGTGTGTGTGTGTGTGTGTGTGTGTCCCATTGTAAGGTCTCGGTAAAAAGTATGTGAAAAGTATGTAAGAAGTTAGAGCATTACAAGCTCTGAATGAGAATTCACACAAATCAAATCATTTTCACACCACAAACTGCAGATACAAAAAGAGCCCAAATTACACAAACTTAAATTACATTTTAACATTAGCCGTAATACAGTGTATGACAGACCTGGAACTAATTTCACTTATAGAGCGCCAAAACATTACACATTGTCACTTTGCACTTTGCATAGCCTTGAGTAACATGGGCGAGTAAAAACTCCCTAGAATTGGAGATGCATGCAGGAAAAAACCTCGGACAGATCCACAACTCAAGGGCCCAACCCATCTGCCTTAGGGTCAGTTACAGTACAGTAAGGTCATTTTTAGTGTCAGAAAGTTCAAATAGTCTAGTGTAGGGACAATAAATTGTCCATAGGGATTAGGAATTGTCTTTGGAAAGTAATGGATCGCTACTCGCCAGGATGTGTGTGGCAGGACAACAGGAACAACAACAGGCTGCACAGATATAAATATTTTTGTTGGGATGTGGACAGCTGTGGACTTTTTAATGTAAATATTTATGAAATGAGATTATTAAACAAAACGTATCTTGACACACACACACACACACACACACACACACACACACACACACACACACACAGACACTAAGAGAACTCAAACAACACTGTACAGTAAGTTATCTCAGATGTACAGTAGCTATGCCTCAAAGTGCTCTCAGTAAAGATACACCACAACAACACAACATATTACTGTATGTAGTTGTAGGCTATTGGAATGTTTGCAAATGTTGTAACCATTGCCAGATCTAGCCAAGCTGTATTTGTTTACCTCCTATGATTGGTATACCATCCCTCACTTCCTTTCTCCCAGAATATGAGTCAACCCATCCTGCCTATTGTGTGAAACCGACGTATTGAGGCCAGGTGAGGGAGCAGTTAAATAAGCTGTGGTGAAATGTTTTGAATATTCAAAGCAGTCAAATATGATTGTCTGGTTAGGGTTAGGGTTACCCACAACCAGCCACACCATTACTGAGAACAACAGAAGCAGCAACGTGCTAAGGGACCAATGGCATGGAGGCTTTTGATGCACTCCACCAATCAGAATGGAGATGTTTATTTTAGTTCCTGACAGCTGTTGACGCCGTACACACATTTGTTTCATTATCACTGTGTTATTGGTGTGTTACCCAAAGCCTTTAGTGTGCCTGGCACTGAGAGGTTATGAAGTAAGGGATCATCAACGACGCGTGTTTCTAGGAAAATAATGCATGTTCCAAGTGGTAATAAGGACCCGACGCCGCAGGCGGAGGGGACTTTACACTTCAATAAGTGCATTATTTTCCTAGAAACGCACGGCGCGGAGTTGATTATCCCGCTTATACCACTGCTACTATCATTTTCGTCTATATTGCCGCTGTCTTAGATACAACATTGCTGTTTTTACCGTTACATTCACATTGGCGAATTAATATTAAAGTGTAATAAGCCCAAAAGAAGGGAACTAGTACTTCATAGCCGTGCGGTATAGAAAAATAATGCACGTTCCAAATAGGACATTTGACCAAGCAGTGGTATAATAGTGTTTATTTGGTTGTCTGCTGTCTTTTACATTCATGGATTATTACTTAATGTTAAATCAGACGTTGTGAGAGGGGCCTCTTTTGACGTTTCGCCAAACGATCTGCAGAATGGCCAGTATATCCTTTTCCACTGTCTCCTCACATCAGTCTGATTCAGACTCTGTTAGAGTCACATTCCATTACAACCCGGCACTGAATGCTTCACCCATCATTAACTCCGCCCTTTCTTTATTTCCACCACTGTAAATGATCTGTAAAATACAAATACATTTTTTTTTTTTTAAATGACCCTTGATCGTTCAACCGATAGAATTGGACTTCTTTTGAATCTGCGAAGACCCTGGAGGGTTGTTTCTAGAATTAGGCTGACATGACACACCAGATTGGTGTGGCAGAGAATTGGACTGAATAGCAAAGGAATACAGACGATGAGGTCTTCTTTTCCCACACTCATATCTAGTTTACACAATGGGGTCTTCACTCTCAACAATCATATCTAGTTTGCATAGCTACTGCTAACATATCAATGACAATCTTTCAAACCTAGTACATCCATCAAAGCTAATTCTTAGGATATTTCAGTGTTTTAACACTGTGCACTGGGGTACACTATAGCCTCTATCCTAACTAACTATGTGATATTGTACAGGGGGATTATAATCTATGACTTTATTCATGCGCTGAAGAGCCAGGAAATACAATGGATCTGTTATGGCTCTCTCAATCTCTCACACGTTCAGCCATTTTCTGTGACAAACAGTTGGATCCACATTTGCCTGCTATAAATACCAGTAATGAGGAGACCAAAAACACACACACACACACACACACACACACACACAAACACACACACACACACACACACACTCTCTATCTCTCTCTCTCATACACACACACACACACACAGACTTGTTTATGGCATAAAAGCAAGCATATGGCAGTGCCCTCTGTAAAAGGGAATGCGTGCCAACCTCTAACGGGCATCTCATAATCACACCCGCGTAACTACTGTTGGCATCAGACAAGCTCAGCGGGACAGCACTTCAGTTGTGACACCACAAATGTAATTAATGTTAACCTGGACCTCACACTTACACACACACACACACACACACTTAGAGGTAAATAGCCACACACACACACACACACACACACACAGACACACACACAGACACACACACACACAGACACACACACAGACACACACACACACACACACACACACACACACACACACACACACACACACACACACACACACACACACACACGTTTGGAGATAAATACAGACACAAACTGGACGACACATATAATGCTAATGGCACAGACATGAGGAATGTGATTCTGGACCCCCTTAGAGTAGATAATTGACCCCACCAAAACAGAATTGTCATTGAAATTCTCAAGGAGAGAGAGCGAGAGAGACAGAGAGAGAGAGAGAGAGAGAGAGAGAGAGAGAGAGAGAGAGAGAGAGAGAGAGAGAGAGAGAGAGAGAGAGAGAGAGAGAGAGAGAGAGAGAGAGAGAGATGTCAACAATGGACAGAGTTATTATTGAACACCAGCAGGAAACAGAGCAACAGAAACAGACTGTGTTAGAGTGAATATATATGTTGCTTTGCCATTCTTCCAGGTCATGGATGAGACGCTATGTTGAATGATTGAATATGTTTACGCTTGGCAAATGCTCTCTGAATGTGCTAACACAGTCTGTGTTGTTGTAGCACTCACTGAGCACATATGGAAGAAATATTCTCCCTCATCGGGTTGAAACTTTGAACTACAAGAATACATGGCATAAAATGGCAGTAATATTCTTGCTATTCTTACTAATGGCTATCTAAAGTCCCTGGTTAGTTGATTGGTAAAATTGCAGTGTAATATTTGCAGTGTAATTGGCAATGGAAGCCTAGTCTCACACTGAACATGATATATTTATAATATTGATCTTTACAGAAAATCTGTAGTATCGTTTCTTCAGATATCAAAAATGAACAATCACAATCATACTCTGATTGAATCATGCACAGTAGGCTACCATATATTGCTATATAAAGCCACAAAATGGAAAGCTTCAATCTTAAAACAGCTAGAAAGGAAGTCAGAGCAAATAAATGGGTGCCTGTTTGTATTCTGTATGAATTGTTACTGTTTTAAAACTTTATTTTAGTCAAACTCATAACCAGTCGACAACATAGGCAGTAGAGGGCAGTATGCAATGTCACAAAATGGCTGACACCAGTGTTTATTCAACTACTCACTTTTCCCATTCCCTGTTCAATTAGCTGAGGTTGTGGCCACATTATGCATTTTCTCGGAAATGCAGTCCAGTAGTAATTGTTGTACATGGCGTTGAACAAAAGTGTCTGCCAATAAACATCACCGTAAATACACTGATATCATTGTAGTGGTTGAAGGGTGAAAAGTGCCCCTTCCCCTTGCCCTTCTCCAGCACTATAATCAAATGGCTGCTATTCACACAGAGACCTAACCGTATGTGATACTAGGTTACGAGAGGATCAATAGCCATTTCTTGTAGGTAGCACTCAGACAGGACAACTAAACCCTCGCTAATGGTTTTTCAACGTTTGTCAGAATGGGGTATTAGACATGCATAACAGCAGAGCACTGTCTAATCAAACTAATATAAAGTTTTGTCATTAGAGAGGCGCATTTTTTTCAATCGATCATTACTATGCATGTGAGTCTGTTCTTTTGAACATTAACTGCTGTGATGTCTGCTGATTGAATGTCTTTGAGCAGTTTGAATACGTAAGCAAATCACAAACCAACCTGTTAATTTATGCACAGTCTTAATTAATGGTGAATTAATCACCAAAACAAAGAAAGTTGGAGTCTGCTCTCAGATGCCTCACCAATACTCTTTGCTGACTTAGGTGAGCATATGAATGGATTGGAGAAAACAGATAGATTCAAATTTCCTCCTGCTATTAAGAAGCTGAGAACTTTCTTAGTTGAAGTTCTTAGCACAAGAGCTTCTTCACGAATCAGGGTAACCCGGCCAATATCTGTTAGTCAAACATGTTGTGTTGCTTCATCTAGGGTAGTAGTGATTGGTATTTAACAGACACGTTTATCCAAAGCAACACAAACTCAAAGTGAGGAGCTGACTGACTGCTCATCAGGTAACACTGCTGCAACAGTTTCCACTTCCACATACTGTAAACACCAACTGGATTCATAGAAACCAAATGACAAAGATAATAATAACTCAACAACCACTTATTTCTTTACTCTGAACATTTGAAGGAACACAGCTTTTGTTGCCTCATGAGGCCTCAAATGTGCAATAGACTAATAAGCTGAATACTGAATAGTCCAGTATTGTAGTCCTGTTCCAGTAGTTCCAAAACTGCCCGTTTATTTGTCTATTTCTATTTCCTCCAGTCTATCTAGGTGTATTTTATTACTAATAGCTCAGCATGTGTGTATAAACCACATGCAAATTGTTCCACTAAAGGCCATAATCCATCACCACAGGACTGGGCCCACCTGCAAGAAAATACATGTTGAACACCAGCTACCCACTGTCAAGCAAGGCAAGATGCTTTGTTGAATATATCGCCAAGAAGGACCCTTTTCCCTCACAATGAATGGGCAGTGAATGCTAAGAGGAGTTATTCATCAGTCAAGGAAAATAGCTTTCTTTAGCGCAAAGCCATGTATCTTTTTATTCCACTAAAAAAAAGTTATTTGTGCCACTTAACATAGAGCCGCCTGAGATCCAGACAGTCCAGAAATGAAATGTATATACTGTACTGTAATTTCCTGCCTATTAACCATGGTTTGTACATATAATTTGCAACTTTTCTTCAGCTATGATGTTAATTTACTCAGGGGCAGGCTAAAAACATGGGAAATAATGTCTTTCGTGTAGTCTGGCTCTCACCCTACTAAGCTCAATCTTTTAAGATTGAACATTATGGGAGGCTGCACTTTGTTTCTACTGCACAAGAGACGTGATCAATGGGCATCGTTCAAATGACTCCGTACGCTTAGATAGACCTTCAACCAATCAGACCAACGATACGATGCGTCTTTTGGATAAGCTACTGTAGTTTCTGTGGAGCCAAAGGTTCTGGCAGGGAACAGAAGAGATAGTTACGCAGGTTTCCAGCCTGAGCTGCCGAGCGACAGTTAACGGGTCAATTTGTCCTGCAGCTAAAAATGGCCTGCAGTTTACACAGTGCAGTAATACACAGGACACTACTATATGGTATTCATTTCTACCATTAAAATATGTTTTTGTTTCTTTGCGTTTGCTGAGAACAAGGATAGCCTTCATGCGCATAGCTATTCCTACAAGACATTTGGCCATTAGTTTTCAAAGGCGTGTTGACAATGTGGAGTAGAGGCATGTCAACATGTATCAAGGTAACACCTTTGTTTTGGCAAAACTCAGTCCTTACAAAGACTTCATTTCCTCCACACACGTCTCTGTGATGTTTGGTTACAACTTTCAATACCCCTTTGAGCCCCATGTTCAGGAGGCATTTGTGTCATTGTAGTTGGCTGGTCACGAGAGCATGACAATCCGCTTTCACAAACACAAAGCAGAAACTTAATTTATAAACTCTGGTAAAACAAGAGTGGTGCGGCCCATCAATGAATGCACAAACTCAGGCATGACATGAACAATGACCAAGCCAACGAACTGAAGCGTATCAAGGCCTTATATACTGTACACAGGGGGAACAAAACAGGACACAAACAATGTGGGGACACGACAAACAAAAATCAAGATAATGAACACACCAGGTGAAGGGAGCAGACACAAAGAAGTGCTTCATTGAACAAGGACAGGAAGTAAACAACAGAACACACGACAGCATGGTACAAAGCACGTATGCAGGAAAATAGAAGTTCAAAATCAAAAGGATACCCTTCTGGATCCTTCCATGACAATTTGAGTTTACAGTATGTAATAATGTATCTATATGCAAAGCAGTTGACAAACAGTAGTCATTATGCACATCCTAAATGTAACCTGTGCTATGTGGACCATGCTGCTCAGCACCTGTGCTCACCCTGACTCAAACTTGCAAACTGCAGCACCTCGGATCAGGAGTCAAGCGTGCTAGCAATCGAGCCAAAAGCCCAAGCTGCTAGCTTATAAGCTATATTATATACACAATGTACTGCACAGCCAGTGCAGGCTATACCATCACACAAGAATGTACAAACAAAAATAATAAATAGGATAAACAGAAAGCAAAGAACTACTGGTGTCTCATGTACCAAATTTGAGCCATGCTTCTACAGTGGCTTAAATTTCACAAAAATACGGAACTCTATTATTGCCCTTCCATTATGAGCCCCTGAATGACTTGCAGTGGCACTAACACAAGCAAATTGGCCAACACTGCCACATGCTCAGATCAGTAATAATGCACATCCACAAAGATACTTACTCATTGAATGCTGCGTACAATATTAACTGGCTAATTTCCCCCAATTCACACACACACTCACAGGCTTATTAAAGAAAAAGAGAGTGAAAGTAGAGAGTTGATAATTGTCTTATAAAAAAACAAACAAATGTTGACATGCTCAAAACAAATCGTTATATTAGCCTATACTGGTGTCAAACTAAAAATAGTAAATGCCAATTATTTACAAAACAGAATTGCGTGTGTTTCCAAAGGCAAGGTCCAGACCGTGAGCACCACAGCAGGTTTGGCGTCGCTGATGAAATCGAGACATATCTTATTGAAGGGAGCGCTTTGTCTTTGAAAAAGCAATAAAGCTCCACGTTGACATGCGAGAGTTTGATATGAGGAGAAGCGCGAGCGAGTGTGATTTATTCACACGCTTCTCTGCGGAGCGATATTTGGGATTCTTATTAATCTGTCTTTCATTTCCCTGTCATAAGCATGTTCATAATGTGCCGGCCTTTTCAGGAGGTTACCGTGACCCGATTTACACTTTTATAAAAACTCATATTCTATCTCTGTCTCTGCCTGTTCACCTTCTTGTAACAATGAAGCGGTGGGAATATACAAATGCAAGTGGCTCAAAACACAAGATACAAATGAAAACCTTGACTTGGTTTCACAGTAACGATGGCACATTAGTTACCATGGTTTATGTGAATTATCTTGATGGTTGACCTGGCAACCATCCCCAAATCCTATGTGCAAGAGATGACGTTAATGGGTCTGCGGGAATTGTGGGTAGAAGGTTTTCCAGCAGCAAGAGCTACGGGTGGAATAAAAGTTACCTCGCTTCTGTACTGTCTATTGTCAAGTGTATGATTCAATACATCTACAGTTTATTCTGTGAAACATTGCCTTATCCTAACCAGGCTTAACTCATATCAATTTAGACAGCAAAAAAAAAGTAAGAATGTATTTGCTTGCCATTTACCACAGTTAGTCTTCATAATGTCATAGGGGTGTCATTTTCAATTGTAATATTTATCTTATAGCTATTCATGTGGTTGATTGGAAATGTGACAATTTGCTATTTATCTTCAATTAATTATGTGATAAAGATAACATAAAATAAAATAAAACATAAGTAGTGCAATTGACTGACAGATGCAGTTAAATTCAGGCAGCAGAAAACATGAATTTACCTATGTATTGACCTATAATTTTTATTTTGTTTGACAGTTACAGTGCAATGTTCTTCTCTGCCTGATGGGCGGTGCACTTCCTGCTTAAGTGCACCAGCTCCCCCACTGCACTGGTTACATCATTACACCCCCAAACAGTCCATCTTTGTTACGTGTGTGTGTGAGAGAGAGAGATATGGAATATAACTCTCATTTATTCTTTCAGTAGTTCTTTTTGAGGTACACACCAAATAACATCGGACTCTCTTTTAAAAATTTTAGAATGACAGGCGGAAAACAGACAGCCTCACTCAGACATTCTCTCCCTCTCCCTCTATCTCTCCTCCATCTGTCTATACATCATCCTTCTTTTCTCCAACTCCCTTCTTCCCCTCTGTCTTTCAGATCTCACTCTCTCTCTATGCCAATATGTCTTAGATGTTTATATGGATGTGGTGATGCAAGTGCATCTGTATGGCTCCTTGAGTATGTGTGTGTGTGTGTGTGTTTGTGCATATGCAGACATGTACATGCTATGTGTCTACATCTGTACTTCTGTGCGTGTGTGTGTATATATGTGTATGTCTGTGTGCATGTACTGTGTGCATGTCTGTGTGTATATGTGTGTCCATGTGTATGCGTGTGTATGTGTATGTGTATGTGTGTAAGTGTAAGTGCATGTGTGGGTGTGTGTGTGTGTGTGTGTGTGTGTGTGTTTGTCTGTGTCTGTTCTAAAATCAATAAAGCATCTCGTCCTCAGCCGGCTCCACAGTTGTGATTTCTTCCTGCCGTGGCGAGGCAGCTAGGCCAGCGCGCCCATGACCCCTCATCCTCCGCGGGTCCACTCCCTCGTTATCGGGCGTTTAAACGAGTCCATCGCGCCGTCAATTATATCAAATAAACTTAGCGGCAGAGTCCGCAGGCTCTTGCAGGGGTCAGGAGAAGCTGGGAGATCCACATCAGAAAAGCTTTCAGATCATCAGCCTTCTCCTCCCCCTGCTTACACACTGGTAGTAAATTATAAAGTGGAAGATACAGAAGAGAAGAATCTGTTTCTTGCCAATGTCAGGCACGCAGGCACGCAGACCCTCACACACACACACACACACTCAGAGATTTGTACACACACACACACACACACACACACACGCAGAGACAAAGACACCAAAGCACGCACACACACACACACACACACACTTGTAGGGGGTAATCAACCACCATCACAAAGTCAATACCCCGTGGCATCACACACACACACACACCTGCTATTAGCAAGAATCACTTTGAGTGTGTGTGTCAGCGCGTGAAAGGGAGAGAAACATAAGTGCTTGATTATCAGGCAGCCAGGAGAGAAAGCCTCTGAACCTTAATGCAACTTCACATCAGAGGTTGCAGATGAACACATTCATTCAGCCCTCCCTCTCCAAGCACACACACAAAGTCTCTCTCTCTCACACACACACACCCACCCACACACAAACACACACACATTTCAACGCTATGTATTTGAACAAACTAGTGCAGTGCCCGTAGCCTACAAACATTGTTTTCCAAGAAACGTGTTGCCAAATGACGTTGATGCAGGTAGATCATGTTAGATTGTGATGATGCCCGTGCAGTTAGTAGGCCCCTAATGTAAAGTAAAAAAAAGTGAAGGGGAAAGGCAAAGAGTAGTTAAACCGTCTCTGGGAAAGGCGTTTGAGTTGCAGCTAATGGCAATATTAGACACATTACATACCCGTGCGTTTTTGCTGTTGTTGGGAAATGATAGCCTAAAGCTAACCGTGGCCTAAAAGCTGACCATGGCAATGCCAGTGCAATGAACACAGAAATGATGTTTGAATGAATGTTATAAGCCATAGCCGATGTCAAGAACAGCTGTTTTAAATGCAAATTTTAACAGAATGCTACCGACGTGATGTGTGTCGGTAGCATTAGCAACCTGATCAGGCAACAGAACCGCTAGGCAACCGCAGTTGTTGATGAGTAGATGCAATGTTGACTTTAACAGCCTGCTTACCAACATGGGTGCATGTATGTCGGACTCAGCATGTTTATCCAATCTTGAAACGGTCCGTTGTTTACGTGAGTCGTGAGACATCATAATTTCCATCAATGGCAACGCGTGAGTTTGTCAGCGAAATGTGCTTTTTGTTTCTATGCTGGAGTGAGTGAGAAGGGGTGTGGCTAAAGTGCGGAGAGCGGTAGAACTGTGGGATTGCGGTAGAGTTGTTCTTTGCTTAATTTAACGATATCTTTGTCATTTTTTGTCCAAAAATGACCAAACTTTGCACTGCACTCACGCATGTCATTAGCAAGACACGTATCAAATCGGATGAGTGGTTCGAGTGGTTCGAGAGTTATGCGTGCCACACACAGAGTGACACACAGACAGACGTTCCTTGCATTAATAGGTAGATGTTAGCCTACTACTAAAGTCTACATATTTGATTCTTACCTTGTGACTGTGTGAATGTGAATGTCAGAGTGAATGTGTGTGATAAATCGTTGTCTAGAGACACTAGTGCCAGTTGACAGCAGCCGGCAGGGAAGGCCATCTTCTGTCTTTTTTCCCCACTGCACTGACTTCCCCTTATTTAAAGCAACACTAAATAGTTTGTTACACCTTAAAATAATGTTTCCAAAATCATTTCAGTGGTTCATCAACTTAACAGGGTGAACGGCACTTCTGCATTCGCTTCGCAGCCCTCATATAACCGCAATATGTAAGTTCGCCAGATTAGGTAGCGGATCTGTAGTTCGATAGGCTGAGTGAACCCTGCCTGACCTGCCGGCCTGCCGGTCAGTGGAATTAGACATAAACAACTACAAATTTGACTTGCTTTGATGTCGCAATACGCCATACTTTCATATAATCATGCAACATACTCTACCTTATCTGTGGACATCATTACTTGCTGGATAAACAAATAGCATGTGTGTGAAAAAGAAAAAGTGCTTTAGGGGGTATTCACACCTGCCTTGTTTAGTTCGATTAAAACAAACTCAAGTTCGTTTCTTGCTTGGTTCGGACCTTTTTGACTGGTGTGAATACAATAACTCGAACTCTAGTGCGGACCAAACAAGAGGACCGAGACCCAGCTGAGGAGGTGGTCTCGGAGCGGTTCCTATCGAACCCTGGTGCGGTTCGTTTATGGTGTGAAAGCAGACCGACCTCGATCCGACCCAGTTACAGAAATCTACCTTTTTTGGATTTGACGAGCTCCCGTAGTTTTTGCGCATTATGGGAAATGTAGGACAGCTCCGTGACGCACAACAGCTGTAAGCAGCAGTGGGCTAACGCTTTTTTGCCAACAATAATTTGATTTTGCATCTCCTACCCGTTCCGTCTTCCGTAGGCCTGCTGTTAGCATGTTGGACACACATGAGAGCTCTTCTCAGCTGTTTTGTTGCACGTCTTCGTTGTTGCAAAATTACGAGCATGATATTGTTAAACTTGCATCAAACGGTCTTGACGCTCAAGCACTTCTGCAAAGCTGTAACTGTATAAACTATATTGCTAGGATAATAGCGAGTACAGTAGGCTACGCAAACATAGTATTTACATGGGCCAACTTTGACTTTGGCTTCTTATTCTTCACCCCACCTACACGTTTACCAGCCAATGGTTGAACAACCTTAGCACATGTGCTTTTGTTTATAAATTCTGGTCCGGTTGCAATTAGTCACGGTGTGAAAGCAAACCGCACTAAAAAAAAAAAAAAAAAAAAAAAATTGGTCCGGACCAAATAAGTGAACTAACGGACCTTCCTGGTGTGAATACGCCCTTAGTGTTTCTTTAAGCACCAGTCCAAGTGAACACAGCCTGTCCTTACAACTTGTAACTGGTGTACTGTGGATTCTGTCTTTATTTATAAATTGGCTCGGGTCTCTATCCTCTTCTCACATGGGCCTTGTAGCCTACGTTGCAAAAAACTAACAAACTTGTTTTTCTGTCTAAAGGATGGAGTCTCCAGCTCTGTTCAGAGATAGAAAACTCCAGCTTCAGTGAGTAAAAGTCTGACCATAGTCTTTCTACCTGTGCACTTAGCACAGGTGATCTCATCAATTAGCTGCTCCTCCTAGCTGAAGAGTTGTGCTAATTAGAATCAGCTGGTTTAAATGAATGGTTGGCACCAGAGCCATATATACCGCTCTGGTTGGCACAAATATGTGGTAGGACGTTTACTCACTGAAGCTGGAGTTTTCCACCTCTGCCTCTGTTCTCACACAAAGACATTTAAACAAATGCTAATGGTGTTGACAAAAGTTATGATGATATTGACGTCTGATGGAGTTGACAAAAATGCTGTAAACCCTCCTATTATCACGTCTTTCTTTCTCTAACCATGTTTTTTTGTTAAATATCGGTAACACTTTATTATATTAGGCCTAAGCCATTAAACTAAGTAATGCATAAATCATGAATGAATTCATGATGATTCATGTAGGCCTACCCTTACCATAAAGTGTTACCAGAATATCTGTTGCCTGTGACTTCCATAATCTTATTAGATTAAGCCTTGTTATCCCAAAACCTTGTTTCATCTGGCAGGTCTATGTTTTTTCCAAATCTCAAGAATCACTGAAGGGCACAGGGGCGCCTGCAGGAATTATGCTATGGTCTCTGTTTTAGGTTCGTGCATTGGTCGATCAGCAAAAAAAGTAGCATAACAACATCCACATGCAATAATACAACAAAAATGTCTAACAGTGATCTACTCATTTGGACAACGTTACGTTACACAGCTAAGTTACTCCTAAATTACGTTTAGTTTAGGTCTAGCGTACAGATAACGTCTGGTTTTAAACAGTTGTAATGCTAGTCTAACGTTCCGAAGCACACAATATGTCTACCTTGTTATTGCCCATCTGGAACAACTCCTCGTTGCTGCCTGTCTGCCTCCATCTTCCATTCTTTCTCTTTTCGTTGTTTAAAAGAACTTGCGATATCCATGATGAGTATAGATTTAGTGATTTGGCTTCACATTGTGTGCTGATAAGCCGAGTAAAAGAAAACAACAAGTAGCCTAGTCGCGCGCCTGCGTGTGTAATCTCTCCTGCTCAAACAAAATATGTGCGCGTGGATATACAGCTCTGCATTAAGTTAATTTTGATAACGTGTTGTTGACTAACTTCATATAGAAAACTGTAAATAGCCTGCCGCATGCAGCTAATGGGATACTGTGCATAGCCTAGTTGGGAAGTTGTGGTAGGCCAATTTGATGAGAATACACGCACAAGTGTAATTTTCACTCCTTGATGAGTCTCATACGCACAGTGCGTACGGACGTACGCCTGCAGGCGCCACATATCCGGGTGAAGCTAGTTGAAGCTGATTAGGCTACCTATGGCAAATTGCATTGCAAGTTAGCTCTTGGATAGCAAAATCGAAGTTTGCAGTTGTTACGTGCAGAAGATCACAGGAGCCACTCAAAGGCAGAGGACAAAAGTGTGTTGAGCAAAACGTCAGGATTTCAGACTTATTCATCCCAGCGAGAGTTTAACAGTGGGGTATACTACGAATCTCGCTGAACATAACCTAGCTTTCTTAGGATAACCTGGATTGCTAAAAACGAAAGTCGCAATCAGAGTTGAGTGGTACTACGAAACTCACTCACTGATGAATTTATCAAACTAGGCTTTCAGCTCAGATCTGTGCGCGTTCTCGTGGTTGGGGTGATTTTGACCAATCGGGAAACGTGGAGACGCACAAGACAGCCTAGGTTAACCAACGATTACTTCCGCATTTATGACCGTCAGAGAAATCTAGGGTGGTCTATTTTAGTGTCTAACTCATAACATAAAAAAATCGATGGTCATCAAATATTGCATGGTATGCACGTCCATAGTAGTGACATATTTTCACGGGCAACATAGTTAAAAGCGCCTTCGAGATTCAAAATGTTTGCAGAGGCGGGGCTGAACCTGTTCGAAGTTTGACAGATTAGCACACGTGAGATAACTTCGTTTTTCAAGATAATGGATTGGTTAGAATTGGTCAGAGGGCGGTGATTTTTCACGATTTGAGCTATAACTAAGCACATAACCTGCTCCCGACCAGGTTTGGTTGCGAGCATAAGATACCATGGTGACACAGCGACGCTAAAACAAATCCACTTTCGTATGACAGCATACCCTGGCTTTGAGCGCAACATACCTCGCTAACGCACTAATCGAGATTCGTAGTATACCCCACAGGTGTGATAATTCAAAACTCCTGTGTTATTTTCCCACAGGAAAAAATCACAAGATACCGGATCTCAAAGATGGAAGCTTTTTGTAGGTGAACTTCAGAGGTCTATAACAAAGGCCTCCTGTTAGTGCTTCAACAGACACACTGAACAAAAATACAAGCCCATGAAATCCACCAATATTCATAAACCAAGGCGGCAAACAATGATGATCAGCAGATCAGCTAGAAATGGCCTATTGTCAGTGACGACAAAAGAAGATAAAAAGTAATACCACCCAAACTCAATTACAGCGGGCCAAAGGCTGATACACTCAGGATCAGCAGCGCTGGAAATAAATGGCCTCCAGCCAGTAGTAAGTAAAAGGAAACAAAGAACAACAACAGTGAACATAAACAATGATAAAGATAAGTCAAGTCGAGTCAAGTGAATGTATAAAGCACATTTCAAACACAGGGGTAATTCAATGTGCTTTGCATAAACAAAAACAGTGTAATAATAAATAAAAGCATAACAGGGCAATAGTTAAACACAGTTTAAAAAGTAAAGGGGCAGTTAGTTGAAAAGAAAACATAAAATGCACAAGGTAGAATAATTAAAAGACAGACTTGACTTGACTTTAACTTGACAAAAGATAAACAAGACAAACTCAGCTGTGTCTGTACATCTATTCACACACAAACACAACAACAGGCGCCCCTGATCAACAGTAACATAATCAACCACGTCAAACGCCAAATATGCTGCTCTTATGTGTAGGTCTATCCAATTGAGTAACAGAATCACCATGGACTTTCCTTGAAGAGGAGCTGGTAAAGGGAGTGTTCTTTACAGTCGTGTTCGTTGTTGTTGCTGCTTTGCTGTATGTGTAGACCCTGAGAGGGAGCTAATGACGAGGTTTGGTGCTGTTTTGAACAATTACTTCTGGTTAAAAATGCTTTTCATCGGCATCGCCCTTAGCTAATCCACTGTTTGCAATGTGGGGCTATAAAGTAGACCGGTGCAAGCTCTAGTGCTCGATCAATCAGTCTCCATGGAACATGTGATGTGTTTTAATGCAGAAAAAGAGCCTGAGGTAAATTTTCTAGCAATGTAAACAAAAGCACATTTAGCTAACGTTACTGTCAGGTAAACAGCAACCAAGAACTTTGCAATGAACATGACCTGAAACAAAGTATAATGTCTCAAAATCAGCTCACAAATAAAAGGCAGTTTGGAGATCATAGTGATCAGAACTACGTGTGGCTATTACAAGATATTAAACATTAAGTACTGTATGCACATATTAATATTGTCATTAGAAACGAGAGATACAGGACGCAGGAGGAAAGAGTAGGTTACCGATTTAACTTTGGAGTGTCATAGTCTCGGCAGACTCTGTCATTAAATTACCACTGGATTACTGGGTTTCACATTGTGTGATAATGGGGCCTCTCTCTTTGACTATCTCTCTATTTGACTCTATCTCTCTTCTGTCTATTTTTCTTTCATAATTGTCTCCCTCATCTCTTCACTTTCTCATAAGTTCAAACACACACTCACACTTTTGTAGAAATGGTTGCACCACTACACACAGTGATGCAAATGGTTTAATATGTTGCAAACATAACCTCCAATCCCCCTCTCTGTCCCCCATCTTACTCTCTCTAATTGTGTTCCTTCATCTAGTTCCCTTGCTAGATTGTGTCTCTTCTCTTTTGGCTGGAGAAGAAGAAAAACACCATTCCTGCTTTTTCGCTAGCAGTGAAGACTACAGAGAGCTTGACAGTAACACAATGCTTCTTCATTCTGGTCATTAAGTTCAGTTCTCTAACAGAGAGAGAAGGAGAAAGAGAGAGAGAGGGGGGGGGGGTGCGTGAGAGAGGGAAGACTAAATTGGGTAATGGGAGATTGAAGCATTTTTCTCTTGACGTTAATAACACATCGTTTGGGGGTGTATTAGAAAGGGCAAAAGGAGAAGGGGCTCACAGAATGGAAGTACAGGCCTCTCCTTCTCTCTTTCTCTCTCTCTCAATCCCCCTGTTTCACTCTTTCTTTCAGCACCTGAACTGCCTGAAAGTTTTATGAAGAGATTTACTGTTCAAACCACTTTTCGAAATGGTCAATAAAAGCGGTCGATAAGTGAGCAGAGGGAGAGAGCAGGTTTTGCTGAGAGAGAGAGAGGGGGGGGGGAGAGAGAGAGAGAGAGAGCAAAAAGAGATGAAGAAGAAGAAAAAAAAATCATATTTATTTCAAAATACATCAAATGCATCTCGCTAAACCGCCTCCAAACGACAGGACGGCGGGTGCCATCGCTCACCCCATTGTTCACGTTTTATCCCGAGTGGCACGAAAGCCAGGTCTCATACACTCCACCGCGACTCTCTCTCTCAGTGCATATATCAATGTGGGGGGACAGAGGAGCATGTCAAAAAGCTATTGGTTTATATAGTGTGTGTTTGGGTGAATGTGAAAGAGATAGCTGTGGCACCCGCCCACGTCTACCTCCATTCCTCTCTCTGTCTGGATTCTGGAGTGGGCGTGATGGGCGCAGGGGTGTGTGTGTGTGTGTGTGAGAGAGAGAGAGAGAGAGAGGGAGTGTGTGTGTGTGTGTGTGAGAGAGAGAGAGAGAGAGAGAGAGAGGGAGTGTGTGTGTGTGTGTGGTGATGGGTGGGGTTGCATGCCTCGGCCACCATTCCGCGCACATATTTCACAAACTTTCTGAGGCAGGAAATTATTTTTCACAGCCAGAGATTGATTTAAGTGAGGTGGATTCTATGCATGTCCTTCAAGGTTTAGGCTAAGCATGGCGCATGCGTTTTCCTCTCCTCCGTCTCCCTCTCTCCCTCTCTCTCCCCCCATTCTCTTCTCTCCCTCTCCAACCCCTTGTAGAAAATGATGGATTTAGCGTGTGCCGAGCAGTCTGAGGGATTGGAATCTAAACTGTGGAGATTTGTATTCTATCTCTATGTGTGTGTGTGTGTGTGTGTGTGTGTGTGTGTGTGTGTGTGTGTCCGCTACTGCACTTGACTCTTGAATCCTGATTATTACAGTGCTGTTTGAGGGGCGTGGGGCCCAGCTGTCGTGGGGTCCCACTTTAAAGACAGGCTCCTAATGAACTTTTAAAGGCAAAGGGGGTGGGGCGTTCACTACAGGCTGTGGCAACGTCCTTGACTAGTCCTTATAACGTAGGACAATATGCAGGGCAGATATCTGTTGCTGAATGACTGAATTCTTTACATTCGTTTATTTAGCGGGTAATTAGTTCTTTCTGCAAGGTCGTCATCACTTTAGGTGGACATTTGATTATACATATATGCTGTTGAAGGATGAGGACCCATGACCTTGGTACAATATGACGTGATGGCAGTGTAAGTAATTGCTGCCTATTATCCTCCTTGCTCTTTAAATTTGTCCAGTTTTCAACTTCCGTTAATTCTGTTTACCTTATAGCTTTGTGCATTCTCAGTACGCTAACTAGAGTATGCTTCAACTTAGATTTCTTTCGAAATGTTGACAATTCTGCCCTCAGCATGGATATACTACATAATATATTACCCGATATAAAATATAAAAGTTTACTTAAGCACTTAGTTTATGTTAAGCACTGTCAACCGTCTATTAAAATCGATACCACGCATCTTCGCCGGAAATAGAAAACCGTTTTGTGAATACTGAGGTGTCATGGCGACGCCCATTGTTGGCTAAGGAATATTGTGGATAGGTCCTGGTTGCTTGCTTCAACCTTCCCTCCACTGTCACAGAGGGCCTCGGGAACTTCCCAACAGCTTAACGAGCTGATATACCACCGCATGCTAATATTATAAGCAATGTAATAATTTAACAGAGGTAGATTAATTGAATTTTCTCCGTCTATCCCTCGAAGATGTTTCTACTGTTCTATGATGTTTAGACATAATATGTAAATGTTCCAGCCTGGTGTTTTCCATTGTTGATAACATTTTGGCTGCCCTTCCAGCTATTAGGAACAGTGTGCTTTACTGCAGACATTTTGCAGCATAATCAGTCGATAGGCCTGTTTAGATCCGGGACTTAAAAAGATTGTTCAAGTAAACGTAAAGGTTGGTTTATTATTATTGGCCACCAGGATATACTGAACATGTAGCCACACACAGCAACACCCTGGTGCGTTAATGTCTCGCAAATATCCAACATATATCCTGTGCACTGACAATGCACTGCTTACGTTAAAAGTGTTCCATGATATACCGTGTCTTTTTAGGCCACTTGAGTAAATGAATCTGGGCTGGTGTGCAGCTCCATACCCCCCCGTCCTCTCCTCCTCCTCCTCCTCCTCCTCCTCCCTGCATCCCCCTGCTTCCTGAGATATTTTGTTTATGACTGTGGAGAGGGCTCACCGGCAGGCTCAATAAAAATGGACCCGAATAAAACTAATTAGCCCCAAATAGACTCGGATGCTGGTCCATAGCTTTTGGCATTCCAAGTTTATTTATTTGGTGTGTGTGTGTGTGTGTGTGTGTGTGTGTGTGTGTGTGTGTGTGTGTGTGTGTGTGTGTGTGTGTGTGTGTGTGTCTGTGTGTGATGTTTATGCGTGTGTGTGTCTGTGTGTCTGTGTGTGATGTTTATGCGTATGTGTATGTGTAGGAAAGAGAAAAGTGTGTGTGTGTGTGTGTTTGTGTTTGTGTTTACGTTTTTATGTTTGAGGATGTGTGTGTGTGCATATCTGTGTGTACTGTATGTGAGTGTCTGCGTCTCTCTCCATGCAAGTGTGTATGTACATATTTCCTGAGTGAAAATGTGTGTGTGTGTGTGTGTGTGTGTGTGTGTATGTGTGTGTGTGTGTGTGTGTTTGTACTGTATATGTGTGTGCGTGCTCCTGCATTTCCAGTCCACTTCTGCCTCTTTCCTTTGCTGGTTGCAGCTATAGATCAAAAGTGTAAACACTCCTCTCCCCTGATATTTATACCCGTTTTAATCCATTCGCCTGGCGCTGAGTCAACTTTGCGCTAGCCTCCAAACACGCGGATAAAAATGTCTCCTCCAGTAATGCACCGCAGGGAGAGCCGGCCCGGCGCAAGCCACTGCTAAATGAATGGATCTGCGATCTGCGAAAAAAATCAAGTGTGTGTGTGTGTGTGTGTGTGTGTGTGTGCATGGGAGAGAGAGCGAGGGAGAGCTAGAGAGAGAGAGAGAGAGCGAGAGGGTGAAAGTGTGACTTAAATCAATACAGTAATGAGCAGATTGTTGAAATGTGTCGATGTGAAGTGAATAGCTGTTATTCATTTGGCTACTTTAGCCGGCTGCCTCTCGTGTGAGTGCTAAGTGCATGGAGTATATGTGTTTGCATCTGTGTTATGTCAGTCTTTGATTACGGGCAACTGTTTTTTTTTTTCCTTTCCGTCTGCATCTGTGTGCATCGGTGTGTGTGTGTGTGTATATGCGTGCATGCGTGTGTATTGTCTCATATATTGGTTTTCCATGACAGCTTTCCACTGTGCTGTTGTCCAGCTGTTTTCAGTGGTGTGTTTGTGTGTGTTTACTGTGTAACAGGGTGGTCAGGGCAACCACCCCAAATCTGTAGCCTGACTACGCCACCCTGGGGCCTAGCGCCTCAGGGAATCTTTAGGAGATTGAGACTTTTACTGAGACTGAGCTGCACAGGTTCGATCAAGCATAAGGAGACATGAATTCCGAAAATAAACAATTTATTAAACATGTAAGACAGACATTCTAACAAAGAGGGAGGGGTAACAAATAACAGAGACAGGCAGAGCTTGCCTGAGGGGGGGGCAGGCTAATATCAAGGGTGATACGTTCGCACCAAACACAGCAAGTCTATGAAAGTGTCTCACACAGTAATGCAGCTCTCCACAGCAAGCAACTCTCAGTACACACACACACACTCTAGTTCCCCAGCAAGTGACTAGGCCCCACCCCCCATTACACTCTGCCTCCTCACAAAAGAAAGACAATGGACAAAGACAATCATACCAAAAGTAACAGACAAAATAGTAAATCAAACATCAAACAAAACTAAATGAAGACAAGACAGCAGCCTGACCAACTGTAGCAGTCCGGAGAGCAGGAAACATCACCACTGCTGTGGTCCGGACAGGCAGGGCACCCAGCTACAGTACATAAAAATGATAAACATTAACCACAATGACAAAACTAATACAAACAGAAACACTTAAAAAGATGGCATACCTGGTGGAAGGCTCTGGTGTGCTCACACACACACTTTCTTGCAGCAGAGCCTCCATTGCTGCTAGCCACCAGGCTCTTAAATAGCCAGTTAAGCAATTAAGGTCACTGCCCCGCCCCTCGTTAACTAAGGCAGGCCAGAGGGAAGACACAGGGCCAGCAGTCAGACTCTACCCTACTACATTCTTCCCCCCCAAGATGTATCGTCGTCCCGACGATACACCGTTAAAATAAGCACATGAGGGGTTGGTAAGGGCTCACCTGGGCACATATGAAGTCCACATATGAAAGTCAAGCAGGTAAGTGGCAGCCAGGTTAACCCCAGTGCTGCCACTCAACCCCATGATGGGGAAGAGTCTGGTCACTGGACCAGACCCCAGATACAGGGGACCCCGCGGCCAGCGCGGCTACCCAACACTCCGGTGGCATGCAGCCTGGCCAATGGGCCAGTTCTGCTACCCAGATTCAGGGGACCCAGTGTCTCAAGCACTGCTACCCAACTGGGGACCCAGTGTTTCAAACACTGCTACCCAACACACAAGGACACAGCATGGTCAGTAGGCCAATGCTGGAATGAGGAACACCAGGGGCCCCTCAGAAAACCCCGCTAATGGGACCCACCCCATGACCCAGTGATTCTCTGAGGCTGACCCCCGGCTACCTATTAAAATGGTTAAAACCATGAAAAAACACACACATAACCCGACATCCCCCCATAAGTCCATACATCATGCTCATCCCACTCCAACATGAACCCTGACGAAAGTGGGTAGCAGTCCTTCCATGGGTCGATCCCGACCAACCTGCGGAGGCGCCATCCGCTGGGCTGGTCAAAAGGAGGCACAGAGGACTTCACCACGGTGAGGGTGGACACTTGGGGATGTTGGAGGCTGGACTTCAGAGGGTTCCTGGTGCTTGATCTTCTGGTCAGCTGCTGTCTTGTCTTGGAATTAAGGAAAACAAAGAAAACAAGCACAACAAGAATCTAACAAAACAAAACAAAAACAGGAATTCATGTCTTTAGCTTGCTGCCGACTTACGCCAGAATGTAACAGGGTGGACAGGGCAACCACCCCAAATCTGAAGCCTGACTACGCCACCCTGGGGCCTAGCGCCTCAGGGAATCTTTAGGAGATTGAGACTTTTACTGAGACTGAGCTGCACAGGTTCGATCAAGCATAAGGAGACATGAATTCCGAAAATAAACAATTTATTAAACATGTAAGACAGACATTCTAACAAAGAGGGAGGGGTAACAAATAACAGAGACAGGCAGAGCTTGCCTGAGGGGGGGGCAGGCTAATATCAAGGGTGATACGTTCGCACCAAACACAGCAAGTCTATGAAAGTGTCTCACACAGTAATGCAGCTCTCCACAGCAAGCAACTCTCAGTACACACACACACTCTAGTTCCCCAGCAAGTGACTAGGCCCCACCCCCCATTACACTCTGCCTCCTCACAAAAGAAAGACAATGGACAAAGACAATCATACCAAAAGTAACAGACAAAATAGTAAATCAAACAAAACTAAATGAAGACAAGACAGCAGCCTGACCAACTGTAGCAGTCCGGAGAGCAGGAAACATCACCACTGCTGTGGTCCGGACAGGCAGGGCACCCAGCTACAGTACATAAAAATGATAAACATTAACCACAATGACAAAACTAATACAAACAGAAACACTTAAAAAGATGGCATACCTGGTGGAAGGCTCTGGTGTGCTCACACACACACTTTCTTGCAGCAGAGCCTCCATTGCTGCTAGCCACCAGGCTCTTAAATAGCCAGTTAAGCAATTAAGGTCACTGCCCCGCCCCTCGTTAACTAAGGCAGGCCAGAGGGAAGACACAGGGCCAGCAGTCAGACTCTACCCTACTACAACTGTTTAAATGTTTGAGGATGTGTGTGTGTGCGTGCATATGTGTGTGTAGTGAGAGTGTGAGTCTGTCTCTACGCAATTATGTAAGAACAAGTTCCTGAGTGAAAATGTGTGTGTGTGTGTGTGTGTGTGTGTGTGTGTGCCGGAGGCCCTTAGACACAGAAAGCCCCATCAGAGAAGAGAGTCTGACTAAGTACATCACCTGGGTAGGTAAATAATGATTGACATGTGGCAGTGGAGTGGCATGAGGTTGACCCTAGTGAATAAGCAGTGCATTTCATGGCAGCGTTAGCTTAGCGGTAGCTTAGTTGGGTACTTGGAGCCCCTATTCCTCCCTCTGACTCAGAGCCTCTCTCGGCTGCCGTTAAAAGGGTTGGAGGGCAAATGTAAAGCTGAGCCACCACCCCGGCCTCACCCTGATCTGTGAGTGGGGCGGTAAGAGTTGATGCTATGTGTAGCAAGCACACATGCTGTGGGTTGTTTGCCTGTTTTATGTTCATTTTGATAGCTTTCTCTCTGTAGACAGGGATGGGTGAGTGTGCTACCGCTGACATGCTGTAGGTTGTTAAGCTTGTTCTCTTGGCAGATTCATACCAGACATCACCTGCAATGGCTTCACAGAACACCATAGGCTACCAGTGGGCCTCAGACCATTGGTCGAAAAACCACTGTTCTAGATTGCTGTCTGGAATCTAGAGCCTTGTAGTAGGCGTTCCACGGACACTTCAAATGTTTCATGGATCCACCGTCTTTCCTGTCCCCATTCCCTTTGTGTCTGAGAACCACTGTTCACTTCTTACTGTCTGGGAGGTCCAAAACAGACACAGCATGCTTCTACTTCAACTACGAAATTTAAACTGATGTTGGAAAAAAAGAGAGAATTCCTTGATAAACTGCGCGCCACCACACACGTGTAGACTCATTCAGACACACATCTTATTAAATTTCAAACCATACAGCTTGGCGGTGACATCAAGAGTGTGAGGTTTGTCTTATAAAGTGGGTATATTCTTCCCTCCTGATCTCAGGGGACAGCCAGTAAAGAATAGCTGATGTCGTTGTTGATTTTTTTTTTCTTTCAGCTCACAAAAAAGGATGATGTTTGATGTGTTGAGTTCATTTTTTTCTCCATACACTCTGCTTCGGCAATCAAAGAGTCGGAATAGAGAGTTTGGGGGCACACTATTACTGATAGTATCACTCTTTTGCCTCCTCAGAATTGCTCCTCTGGTGTGTGTGTGTGTGTGTGTGTGTGTGTGTGTGTGTGTGTGTGTGTGTGTGTGTGTGTGTGTGTTTGTCTTCGGTTTGACTTTCAACACTATTTCTCTTTTCTCTCGTTCTCTCTCTCTCTCTCTCTCTCTCTCTCTCTCTCTCTCTCTCTTCCCCTGTCTGTCTGTGTCTGTCTCTCCTGGACTGACTGGTACAGCTTGGATAACAGGAGCTGCAAATATAAGTCTGCTGAAGCCCTACGTGAGTATACTGCCAAATCTTAAATGCTTTGTGTGCGGGCATGTGTGCTTTGTGTTTGTAAGTGTATGAATATGGGTATTGTTTGTGTGCATGTGTGTGTGTCTGTGTGTATGTGGCCATTGGTATGTGTGTGTGTGAGTGTGTGTGTCTGTCTGACTGTCTGGTCTTCCGCTCTCACTCTGTCTTTGTGAGCATGTTATCTTTCTCTCTCTCTTTGTGAGTGTGTGCATGTGCTAGTGTGCACTGTATGTATAAAAGTGGCTATTTGTATGTGTGTGCTGTATGTGCTTCCTACTTTCTCTGTGTTTCTTTGTGTGTGTGTGTGTGTGTGTGTGTCTTTGCCTGTCTTCATCTGTCGTTGAATGTGTGTGTGTGTGTGTGTGTGTGTGTGTGTGTGTGTGTGTGTGTGTGCCACCTCTCCTTTGGCGTTTGAGCAGGCTGACAGTGGAAGTGCCACCACCACCTCAGGGCTCACTCCGAAAACAAACCCTGTCTGTCTCGCTGTGCTATTTAGGGCAGGAACAGCCAAGGTCAGCCGTCCTCCTTAATGCAAGTCCAACAAAAGAGCCAATTTAGCCCCAATCAGGACCCAAGGTAGCCCCAGGAGTGCCCGACTAAACTGTTATGAATCTTGTCAGGTCGGTAATGGGAACGGCACTCAGATTAAAACCCTGTTTTCACCGAGCGGATGTCAATGAGAGGGCTGTTTCCCTCAAAACACAAACACCCAGCTCTCTCTCCACCCACACACACACACACACACACACACACACACACACACTTGAACACATCTGTCACACATGCCCTTGAGATGCTCTCACCACTAAAGCTTGAAATGATGGACAGACTCTGCACACGCGCATGCAGGCACACACACACACATTCAGAAACCCACTCACACATTCAGCAACACACACACGCACACACACACACACACAGACCATGCGAGAACGACACAGGAAAAGAGAGACAATTGGGTCAGGGAAGGTGAAGGAAGAAAGATTAAAGAAAAAAGAAAAATCACATTAAAGAACTAGAGCACCCGCACTAAGAGCCACTGGGCTTCATTAGGCAATGCGCTCCTCCGACATTACAGAGCCGCGATAGCGCTAACTCTCAGGCTAACGCTCGCTCTCTCGCTCTTTCGCTCGCTCATTCACACTGCCCGTCTCCTCGGCCCCCCGAGGCCGAGCCCAACCTCTGACAGCGCGTGACAAGCGGCGTTAATCAGGCCGGCGGTCTCATCTAACGCACCTGTCTCCCTCCACAGGTGTGAGACCCCCGCTGTCTGACAGGGCCTCACGCTGGGCGCGACGTCGTGTCTTAGCACCGTCCACACTACTCCCCTCGTGTCCCCGCCGGGAGCCATTAAGAATGTGTGGAAAGAAATGTGCGAGGGTTGTGGTGGAAGAAATGGCAGGCTCGTAAGATAGCAACAAAT
>NC_085014.1:18587171-18592171 GCF_963854185.1 Sardina pilchardus | reverse complement strand
TCAATCTGCACGGCATTCACGTATCGATCAAACGCTTCCAATCCGTGACGCCAGATCCATAGACACCCGCCAACACAAAGAGCTGCCGTCAGAGCAACACCACCACTTTTTAATTTAGACATTTGCTACCTGGCAAGCTTCCTCCCCCCCTGTGGGGCCACTGACGGCAGGGGGGGTTGGGGGATATGGGGGGGGGGGGGGGGGGGGTATTGTGTCAGCTGAGGCTATGCGCCGTGTGGTCCCTGTTGCTTATCGATAGCCTTTCCATGGGACCGACTTCCCTGCCATGGGACTGAGTGGAGCGCTGGGACAAGTGCTACAAAGTTTAAATAGAGAACAGGGGTTGAAGGACAAAGACATTATTGTGTAAATATGGGTAGAGGAGCTTGCTGCTGGTGCTATGCTACGGTGTGGGCTTGTGTGTGTGAGTGTGTGTGTGTGCATGTGTGTGTGCACGTGTGTGTGTGTGTGTGTGTGTGCGTCTTTAGGGGTGTGTATTTTTTTCTGAGGCCATGTCTATGTCTGTTGCCTCAAGTATTCAATTACCTCGGCTGATTTGATTGGTGTTCAGGTGGCAGTGGCTTTGTAAGCATAAGTGTGTGTGTGAGTGTGTGTGGGGGCATGTGTGTGTGTGTGTGTGTGTGTGTGTGTGTGTGTGTGTGTGTGTGTGTGTGTGCTTGTGTGTGTGTGTGTGTGTGCTACTTACGCTGTGGAGCACTTCATTAATGAGACACCTCTCCACCATCTCCTGTGCCCCTCCCAGTCCCTGGGCACCTGTGCCAGGTGTGCTTACAGACGTCCGCCGCTATGTAGAGCAGAACACGCAGCGAGCCAGCCCGCGCTTCTGATGGGTCTGCAGGGCCCCGCGTGGACCAAACCTCCATTCCCACATTCCCAGTGGAGCCCCCCGCACCCCCAGAGAAGAGAGGGAAATGGAGAGAGAGAGAGAGAGAGAGAGAGAGAGAGAGAGAGAGAAATAAAAGAAAAAAGAAATGGGTAGCCCATGAGAGAGAGAGAAAGAGAGAACTTTAAAAATTAAAAATACTTTTAACGTTTTAAAAATAAAGTATATGAAGGGGGAGGCAAGACCTGAATTATGAGAGGACCTTGCAAACGGTGGTAATAATTTCTGACCCTATTAAATTAATTAAGCGGATGTTCCTCATTACAGGCCCAGGATGGGAAAAAATGAAGATTACTGTGGTTGCCCAAGAGACCCACCCACTGATGAGTCTGCCCCAACCACACACACAGCACACACACACACACACACATATATACCCTCTCGCTCCCGTATATGCAGAGAGCGAAACGTAGGGGGGAAGTAAGAAACTTATTAAATTTCTGTCTCCCTGGACGGCACAGTAATTGTCATACGTGTCACTAAATTCAGCTTCATTTTTGTTCCGCTTCGCCGTCACGACCAGAATGAGGTGGAGAGGAGAGAGGAGCGTGTCTGAGATTTAACTCTATATTCCTTTTGTGTTATCTGGCATCAGTATCTTATTAAATATGTGTCAGGGTCCGGCTGGAGCTACCACACACCTCTCCACACTTCTACACCTGGTCTTTCCTTGTTGATGGTCCACTGATGATAGTCATGATTAGCAAATGTACACTCTGATTAGCATTAGCTTTCTTTAGCTATGCTGTCTTGCTAATGGTGCTACATCAACTGTTGTGGTTTTGGCAGTGTAGCTGTGGGCTACATTCGCCTCACTGCTGGTGGTTTTTAGGCTAGCTGATGTGAACAGAGATGTCTGTAGAATAATCTTCACATCTACTGGCATGATTTGCTTTGTAAATGACGCTAGTTTTTGCCAAACTGGAATCTTTTATAGCACACTGAGCGCCCTCTTTCTCTCGCTCTCGCTCTCCTCTTCAAAGCTGTGGGATTGGAACATCAACTCTCTTAATGATGCCTTTGCATTGGCTTAGCCATCGCTGGGCCCCACATTAGCTTGTGTGGCCTATTCATCCCTCTCGCTCTCTCTCTCTCTCCCTCTCTTTCACCCTCTGTCTCTTTCTGTCTGTCTCTCTCTGTCTCTCCCTCTCTCTCTCACCATCTCTCTCTCCCTCTCTCTCACCCGCTCTCTCTTTCTCTCTCTCTGTCTCTCTCTCTCTCACCTTCTCTCTCTCTCTCTCTCTCTCTCTGTCTCTATGCTGCAGTGCTGCAGTCCAGGCAGGCAGCTGTGAATGGAAACGGCACTGCCAGAGCACGCTGAGCTATTTGTGACTGGGGAAGATGATAGGCTGTCACACAAGCAGACAGTGGACTTAGCCTGGCCTTTCTCATCAAGGTAATAAGGCATGCTGTGTGTGTGTGTGTGTGTGTGTGTGTGTGTGTGTGTGTGTGTGTGTGTGTGTGTGTGTGTGTGTGTGTGTGTGTGTGTGTGTGTGTGTGTGTGTGTGTGTGTGTGTGTGTGTGTGTGTGTGTGTGTGTGTGTGTGTGTGTGTGTGTGTGTGTGTGTGTGTGTGTGTGTGTGCGCGCGCGCATTTGTGTGTGCGCGCGTGCGTGCGTGCGTGCTTGTGTGTGCGTGTGCAGGTTTTCTTCACACATACCACCAGTAAATGTATTGTTGAAAGCACCTGTACTGTATGCAATCTATTGTTCTGATATCTTTCTTTCCAAAAAGAATTCCTTTTTAAATTTCCTTACTGTAAACATTGTTTGTTTAGTATTGACTGTATTCTGACTGCAACACTGAAAGCAATTAGCCGAAAACAACTTCCCACCTTACCAACCATAGCTACAAATATCACAGTCTCGCTTTTCTGGTACATCAAACATCCACACCTTTTTGGCTGTGAGCAAAGAAGAAAGCGCACAAAACTCAAAACAAACCCTCCGTCTTTTTTTGCCAAATGCAGATCCAGCCCTCTGCTTGAAGGCCCAAAGGATGGGCCACGCCTCAGGTAATCATTACCTCCAGCCCGGAAAAGGTGACACTATTGATTCAGTGCATCATTTTAAACTCCCCCTCTTTATATCTTGGGCTCTCTATTGAAAAGCCATTACATCCAGCAGTTAAGAGCACGCCTCTGTCTCTGTGTGTGTGTGTGTGTGTGTGTGTGTGTGTGTGTGTGTGTGTGTGTGTGTGTGTGTGTGTGTGTGTGTGTGTGTGTGTGTGTGAGTATGTGTGTGTGAGTATGTATGAGGGTGGACAAAGGGAGATCGATAGATCTTTATCAAAATAGGCTAGAATTTTGCAACAGTTTGAAATCTGTCGGAGAGGGCAAACTAGCCACAGTGGTGTGAATTGAATGAGACAAACATCTATACATTGAACAGAGCAGGTGGAAGGCTGTAGCTTCTCTCATTCTCTCTCTCTCTCCCCGTGCGTGTGTGTGTGTGTGTGTGTGTGGGGGGGGGGTGTGTGTGTGTGTGTGTTTTACATTATAAACACTGGGAAATCAAAAATGCAATGTTATGGTCAATTAATCTGGGCTACTCACCCACAGGAATAGCATCCCCTCCCCAAACAAACACACACACACACACACACACACACACACACACTCACACACACACACACACACACACACACACACACACACACACACACACACACACACACACACACACACACACACACACACACACACTTGTGCATCACCCACCAAATGCTGGCCAATGACTTTAAAACATTTCAGATTAATGAACGCTTCTCCCGTAAACAACAGTTCATGACTTTCAGATCTAATCGTCGACACAGAGGAATTCCGACTCGCGCTCTTAATTAAGAGGACTAATTATCATGAATACAACAATAATTAATTCTAAAACTATATTTAAATTAATTATTGATTAAATTAATTAAGTTTGCCGGGTAATTAAGATGAATGCCGAATATGAGGCCAATAGCGACACGTCGGGCGTGCGAGGGAGAGACGGATCGCGCTTGCCTCTCGTCGCGGGTAAACAGGAGAGAGAACGGCCATAACAACAACAACGTCCAGCGTTAGCCTGGCCTGCTGATCAGTCCAATCCAACAGCCTCGACTTCCTGGCTGTCTGGGATACCGCCCGCAGCTATGGAAACACACCCATCAGCTGTATAGGTTGAGACAGAGTGTGTTTGTGAGTGGGGGATGTGTGTGTGTGTGTGTGTGTGTGTGTGTGTGTGTGTGTGTGTGTGTGTGTGTGTGTGTGAATGGGATGGGGTGGTGGGGGGGGGGGGTTGTATGTATTGGTGTGGAAAATGTTCCTATTGCCCAGATTTGTGACGAGATGGTTGATAGGTGCTGGTCTAGAGATGTCTAGGCATTGTGGCCAATTTTAGTCACCCACACCCTTCTCCCTCCCTCCCTCCCTCCCTCCCTCTCTCTCTCTCTCTCTCTCTCTCTCTCTCTCTCTCTCTCTCTCTCTCTCTCTCTCTCTCTCTCTCTCTCTCTCTCTCTCTCTCTCTCTTCCTCCGTGTCCGCCTCTCTCTCTAATTGTCTCCCTCTCCTCTGGAGCTTGGTGAGCGAGGTCACCATTGTTGTGGCTCAGTGAGCAAATGGGTCTGGAAGTGTTTGCCTGGCAAAGTGGCAGACTGAAAATGAAGAAATGGAGAATGACAGCGCAATGCAGATTCGCCCGCGCCGCAATGACAAACAAGATTGCACCCCTGAATGAGGTGAGAGATGAGAAGAGAGAGAGAGAGAGAGAGAGAGAGAGAGAGAGAGAGAGAGAGAGGGAGAGAGAGAGTGACCACAAGAAAGAGAGAGACGGAGAGGGGGGGGGGGCGTGGGGGCAAGTAAGAAGGGGCATGGTGGGTGGGGGTTGAAATAGAGAGAAACGACGAAGGCGAGTGTGTGTGAGTTAACTCAATTAAACAGACCAATTTACGCCTCCCTTTCAACACACACACACACACATGCACACACACACACACACGCACACAAGCACACACACACACACACATGCAAACCTAATGGCCATATAGCCCAGGACAAATGATGCGTACAAAGCACTCAGGGGCATGGTGACGTGGTTTCGGTCCCACACTGTGTCACGCC
>NC_085014.1:18564671-18582171 GCF_963854185.1 Sardina pilchardus | reverse complement strand
AACAAGGACCCACAGACAGACAGATGCGTGTTGAACATGGACAGACACCCCAGATGGACATCAAACATTAGTATGAGGGAAGCCATGCTTGTCTTTTGTCATTGCTGGCAGACATGCATTTTTTGCCCTCTCTGCCCACTGTCTGAGGGAAAGATCAGAGCCAAGACTGAATCTCTTTGGAGCCTCCCCTCCTGGCCAGCAATCTATGCACTTCCAAATGATTATTCTGGGGGTTTGGGAGGGAAAAAATAATGAAATGTAACTCAAAGGCCTTTGTTCACCTGTCCATCTTAAGCTACGTCAAGCCATTGAACAGAACCTGGGAGGTGCAGCAGGAATAACTAAGTGACCTCCAGCAGGAATAACTAAGTGACCAGCATCAGAAATGATGAGGATGGGACGGAACGCAATGTCTGCCATGGGGTGTTACTTATCAGTCTCCAGTCCACCCTATGTGTCTATCTCAATACACACTCTACACAAGCATGTAAACTTAATGTTTAACGGTAATGTAAAACCAAACAGTTTAGAGGCCAAGCAGTGATGTCTGTTTGTTTTGCTATTTACACCATATGGGATGGAGAATGACCATTTTATTGTAATATGCAGTCATCACTCTGATTATCTAAACATATTATTTTGATATGCATGTTTTTTTCATGTGGAGGAAGATCATCAAAAGTCTATGACTTGAGGCCTATTGCACCCACTGAATCCACTGAATTTAATTTCAGAAATATCCTCTTGGGGGTCGATTTATGTTTACACTTTTGTGCCACCTATTAAGGTTTGCACTGGCAGTGGGCCGTGCGACCCCCACCTCCCCCCCCCCGCGCGTTTCTTTAGAGGTGAGTGGTTTCATTTATCATCACTTTGGGCGTTTTTGAATGGAGAGCACAGCGGTGCCGGTAAGCCCCGCTGGGGGGAGCTCGCGTTCTCTCGGTCCTCTAGGCTTGTGTTGTATCACTGCCGATGCCTACGTACACTGATGGCGAACGTTTCAACTCCAGTGACATGTCGTGCTCGGCGAGCCCGCATTGGTGTCCGGGGTAGTCCCTCGAAATGCTTACATTTGGACATGTTCTGAGAATCTACTATGGCAGACGAGACGTGTTATAGTTCAACGTCTCAGAGACACCAACAGATCTGTAAAGGAGACATTTCCTGAATAACTATAGAAACAGACTGAAAATGCACACCATCTCGAACAAATCCCACTATACGGGCCTACCACAAACACACGCACATATCCACACCCCCCCCCCCCCCCCCCACACACACACACACACGTGGCCTCTCAGGCCCTGTTTCTTGCACATGAAAGGCCGTCTCCATCTATATATTTTTGGGCACTGGGAGGCGCATGTTGCCTGCGCTTGGCCGGGTTGAGGAAAGTAGTTTGCTGGTGCGTCGCAGCGATTTGGAGAGAGTCCGGGCACTGAGAATCACCTCAGCCTCGAACGCAAGTGAATGTAGCAGTCGGCAGAAAGCAGTCTAAATATAACACGCACACAGAAGCCTGTGACATACTCTGAACAAACAACACTGCCGCTCTTGTGCAAACCATCTGCAGCTGGATATATGGGGATAGTCCACAGTGACAGGTTCAGCGTTGTCTATCTAAACATGCAAATGTGTTGTGTGCCCGTTCAACTACACTGTTTCTGTTCAGAGGCGACACTATTTTCCTATCCGTGTATTGCGAGCACTCCAAATATATGGATGCTTCAATAAATATTGTTATTTCACAGCTGTCAGTGAGTTGTTTATGCTACTTATTTTGAATAGCAATGTATGTATTTCCACATCATTGCAACGGCATACTTTATGAGATGCGTAATGTGTTTCATAATATAAGGTTTATGTTCTCCTCCCACGCACTAAGCCCACCTTTACAAGCACATACTTGCCACATATAAATTAATGACAAAATCAGTGAAATGGACCATTGGATCCCCTTTGCTATAAAGACAACATTGACTGCTTCAAACTTGATTTTATAGACACAGTTATATCTAGTATTCGTTTGAAAGATGTATGTGGTTACAATTTTACAATGGAATGTCTCATGTTATTATGCCCAACTTCGCCACCTTGTTGTTCTCTATCGCTCTCTTTCTCTGCTGCTCATCAGCTATTCAATTCAATGAGTTGAAATCCCGCAGCCACCGGCAGGGGCGGATCCTCTGGCTGAGTTGTAACTGGCGTCCCAGATCACCAATGAGACGACAGATCTGCGGCTGTCAGTACATGGCATTGGCTGGCGCAGAAAGTGGGCTGCGGAAAAACCAACTAGCCGACCGTCGGACCTTCAGTCCTGTGCGAGCGGAGACCACCGGAGCGCCAAAGGAGCTGGGACAGTACAGATAACGTCAGTAAAGCAAAGAAGTCAGACAACAGCTACTATTTAACTGTTTCTTAGAAATAGGGATTATGACACCCACCAAACGTTGTTTTGGCTCTATACAATGACTGGATTATGTTTGTTTTTCTTTCAACGCATCTTTTCAATCTCCTTACTTATTGAGACGCATTCGTCATCACAGGAATGTGCGTTTTAGTAAGAATATCACGTTTCTCCTGAAGCCAAAGCTTGTTTGCTGAACTCGGCTGAGCAGGGGGAGAAAACGCTCTGGGGATCCGGTCAGCAGTGGACATCACAGAGGCAGCATGATTTTCGGCAGACAGCTCTAGTGTCCATGGAAAGAAGATTTCCATCTCTTTTCCACAAGCCTTAAGCAACTGCGCCTTAACTCAAGGAGCTGGTGATGGGAGTTTTGGAATAGATTTTTTTCCCAAGTGCACTTGTTGGTTTGGAGATGATTGTGTTTCTGCTTCTGCTGTGTCTTGCGAATGGCGTGGTCTCTCAGATACGTTACTCGGTACCGGAGGAGGAGGAGCACGGAACGTTCGTGGGGAATATCGCGGAGGACTTGGGTCTGGACCTTACGAAACTCGCGTCTCGCAGGTTTCAGACTGTGCCCAGCTCACGGAGCCCTTACCTGGAGGTGAACCTGGAAACCGGTGTGCTTTTCGTGAGCGAGAAGATTGACCGAGAGCGCATTTGTAAACAGAGTGCCACCTGCCTCCTCCACCTTGAGGTGTTTCTCGAGAACCCCCTCGAACTCTTCCGCGTCGAGATCGAGGTCTTGGACATTAACGACAATCCTCCCGAATTCCCGGAGACCGACATCACGGTAGAGATCTCAGAGAGTGCCACTCCGGGCACTCGCTTCCCGCTGGAGACTGCCTTCGACCCGGACGTTGGCAGTAACGCATTACGCACGTACGACATCACCACAAACAATTATTTTTACCTGGACGTACAGACGCAGACCGATGGGAATAAATTCGCCGAGCTGGTGCTGGAAAAGCCTCTTGATCGGGAGCAGCAGTCAGTTCACAGGTACGTGCTGACCGCAGTGGACGGTGGCCAGCCCCCGCGGACTGGCACGGCGCTGCTGGTAGTGAAAGTGCTCGACTCCAACGACAATGTTCCGGTGTTTGACCAGCCCGTGTATTCCATTAGCTTGGCTGAAAACGCGCCAGCGGGAACGCTGGTTATTCAGCTTAACGCGACCGACATGGATGAGGGACTGAACGGAGAAGTTGTGTATTCTTTCAGCAATCACATATCCAGTAGGGTTAAGGAGATATTCGACATAGACGCACGCACCGGGAGGATAGAAGTACGGGGGGATGTGGATTTCGAGGAGAGCGGTCTTTACCAGATATACGTGCAAGCAAAGGATATGGGACCAAACGCTGTGCCTGCGCACTGCAAAGTTCTGGTGCAAGTGACAGACGTGAATGACAATGCGCCTGAGATCACCTTCAGCACAGTCACGGAGTCCGTTAGCGAGAATGCCGCTCCGGGAACAGTAATAGCGCTGCTCAGCGTCACGGACAAGGATTCCGAGGAAAACGGACAGATTCACGTCGAAGTGCTTGGCGAAGTGCCATTTAAGCTGAAAACCTCGTTCAGGAACTACTACACTATTGTCACGGACGGCCCGCTGAACAGAGAGAGCGCAGATACCTATACAGTGACGGTGGTAGCCAGAGATAAAGGCTCCCCCTCTCTTGCCACAAGTAAATCGATTAAAGTCCAAGTTTCCGATGAAAATGACAATGCGCCAGCGTTTACGCAGCCCATTTATGATGTGTACGTAACTGAAAATAATGTTCCCGGTGCATACATTCACGCAGTGAATGCGATAGACCCCGATATTGGCCGAAATTCGCATTTAAATTACTCCATACTGGAGTGTGACATACAGGGTATGTCGGTCAAAACCTATGTGTCAATCAACAACGAGAGCGGAGCTCTATACGCCCTCAGGTCATTCGATTATGAGCAGCTCAAAGACTTTAGTTTCACAGTCCAGGCGACAGACAATGGCATCCCCGAGCTCTCTTCAAACGCTACAGTCAATGTGATTATCGTGGACCAGAATGACAATGCCCCCTCCGTGATTGCGCCACTGGGCAAGAACGGAACGGCCAGAGAACCTCTGCCCCGCTCAGCCGAGCCCGGATACCTGGTCGCTCGCATCGTCGCCATGGATGCAGATGATGGCGAGAACGCACGGCTGTCCTACAGCATTCAGAGGGGAAACGAAAACGGCATGTTCCGCATGGACTGGCGAACGGGCGAGCTAAGGACTGCGCGCAGGGTGTCTGCCAAGCGGGACCCCCAGCAGCTGTACGACCTGTTGATCGAGGTGAGGGACCACGGTCAGCCGCCTCTGTCCTCCAGCGCCAGCGTGATGGTGACGCTGGTGGACAGCGTGGTGGAGGGCCACAGCGGAGACCGGAGCGGCGCCGCCAAAGCGAAGGAGACCAGCCTGGACCTGACCCTGATCCTCATCATCGCCCTGGGCTCCGTTTCCTTCATCTTTATGCTCGCCATGATCGTGCTGGCCGTGCGCTGCCAGAAGGACAAAAAGCTGAACATCTACAGCACCTGCGTGAACAGCGACTGCTGCCTCCTGGGCTGCGGCGTGTGCTGCTGCGGCAGGCAGGCGCGGGCGGCGCGGAAGAAAAAAAAGCTCAGCAAGTCGGACATTATGCTGGTGCAGAGCGCGCACGCCAGCGCGGCCACCAACGCGGCCGTCAGCGTGGCGAGCGCGTCGCAGGTGCCCGTGGAGGAATCCGGAAGCTTCGGCTCGCTCCACCAGAACCAGAACTACTGTTACCAGGTATGTCTGACACCGGAGTCCGCCAAAACCGACCTCATGTTCCTCAAGGCCTGTAGCCCGTCGCGGAGCGCCGACACTGAACACAACCCTTGCGGAGCAATAGTAACAGGGTACACTGACCAGCAGCAACCAGACATCATATCCAACGGCAGCATCTTATCGAATGAGGTAAGGGCGCTTTATAACGGCTCAATACCTCATTCAAAACTACCCAGCCACTCCACAGCATGCTGCCATGGCCCCCTAAGTCAATAAAAGCTGAAAAACTGTGCAAAAGTGTGGTAGTCTTAGTTAATTGTGCCACGGAAAAATTGCTCTGTGGTGTGATTATAGAATGTAATAGCCTGCATCTGATACATTGGTCATGCCACAACGTTTGGCATGTGCATTATCTGGTTATAACTCAGAATTACTATTGAACATATGCGGTGCAATTTCTTCCAAACCCCGTGAAATAAGTAGCTGTAAAATAATCCTGAGAACACATGCTTTCGTTATGCATCAGGAGGCTTTAAAATGCCAACTGAAACAGGTTGATTACGCGTTGCTGGCACACTGACAAAGACAGCACACACACACACACACACACACACACCACACCACACCACACCACACCACACACACACACACACACACACACACACACACACACACACACACACACACACACACACACACACACACACACACACACACACACACAACCATGCCTGCAGTGATTGTATGATGCACACGCACTCACATACAAACACAGGCCATTGTATGGTGTGGTGTTTGTTGCACAAAAAATCCGCACAAAAAAACCCCCAGCAGCACCATGAAGTTGAGAAAAAAGACAAGGTTTTGGCTGCACGGCTGCAGAACAGGTCTTGGGCCAGGTCCCTTCAACCCTGAGTCTTCATTAGGCATGCCAAGCACGGCCCTGCAGAGTCACAGCAGAACAAAGATCCATCTATAGTTGAGCTGAGCTAAATAAGTGCTGCGCTTATTGGCTTTCTTGAACCGCAATGTCTCTGGGTAGGGCTATTTGTGAGGGAAAGATTGTCGAGGGAAACTATAAAGAAGCTCATCACAGAATCCTAATAATGATGGTCATTACAAAATGAATGACGGATTATAATTCATTGTTAATATTATTATTATCAAAATTATTATTGTTATAAGTATTATTATTATTATTATTGTTATCATCATTCATCTTATTGATGCTTTATATGCCACTGTCGGTGTTGAATCTTAACAATAATGTGATGCCTCCTTTTCGTTTCAGACCAAGCACCAGCGTGCGGAGTTGAGCTACCTGGTGGACAGGCCGAGGCGCGTGAACAGGTGAGAGAGCAAGCGCACCTGGAGCCTAGCCAGGTGTCTGCGAGGATGTCTCGCGAGTGCATTAACATTTATTTCGTTTATCTAACATTAAACGGGTGTCGCACATGCGAACTGCGGGGTGGCCGTTTCATGGCTCGGTGGAGAAGCTGGCGGTGTTATGTAAGCGTTTTTTTAAATATATATATTTTCCTCCACTCACCGCAGCATAGTCAGCAACTCTTACCAGCCAGGCATCTCTCTCTATAAAGTTTGAAGTTATTCTCGGTTTCAGAAATAATTGATTCCCTCTGCTCGTTCAGCTTTAAATCAGGCTGCGATTGTTTGAATGAGCTAAAATGTGTCGGGGGATTCATTTCTGAACAGAACAATATTGCAATGCGGTCATGCCGATTTTCCCTTTTCCTCGCCGTGACTGTCTATCTGTTTCATATACACTGAATTGAATCGTTTTGCACCTTTATGAAATGCTTCATGGGCAATTGAGTTTTCTGTCCTAATCCAGACTCTCCATATCTCGCAGCTCGGCCTTCCAGGAGGCGGATATCGTGAGCTCGAAAGACAGTGGCCACGGAGACAGCGAGCAAGGAGACAGTGACCACGACGCTACACATCGAGGACATTCTTCCGGTGGGTTTTCCAGCCTATTCTCTTCTCTTATCGATCTTGAGGCGTTTCATCAGACAACGTGGAGAACAGAGGATTTTGTGCCTGTAGTGATTTGAAGTGAAGTTAGGCCTGGGTAGAAGAGTCACCCCTCTCCACTGCCTTATAGTTCTCTCGCTGGCTGTTTCACACTGTACTCCTTGACCCGTGGTGCTGAATGGACAGCGACTCTCAGGTTCTTCTACTGTAGCTGTTCACTCACATGAATCGTGATCAAGTTTGTCTAACTGTAGTTGGCTTGAGAAAACAACAACAACAACAGAATAGCCTTGTCACAACCAAATTAAAGCCACAGAAAAGTTTGTGAAGCACCCATTCTGTCACAGGATACAAACCAGTCGTATTTTCTCCCGGAATTATCTCTTTAATAAGGTATTTATTTTTATCTTTCATGGGAAGCTTGTGTGGGACAATGGCGCTTTCTCTCATTTTAATCCGGTTGTTTGTAAATAGTCTGTTAATGAGGGCTCTAGCCCGTCCCATTGGTCCCTTTGAGTAACCCACTCAAGGGACGTGACGGAATTTAGAACAGGACAGGGCTAGCCCGTCATTGACGGTGTGGGAACGGGACCAAATAGGTTGAGTCGCAAACAAACAAGCGATTCATTGACTGCGCCCCCCAACCCTCTTTCACCCACCCACTCCTCCCTCCCCGCCTCCTTGCACCCGCGGGGCTGCTCTGCCCTCGCCCTTCCCGGTTGCACCCCATTTCACTCTTTTATCTCGTCACCTAAAAGTAACCCTGCGCAGCCATGCTGTAGAATAATCCGAAGCCCTTCCTTCTGAATTAATTTGATCGGGTGATTTGAAACATAGGCCTACCCTTTCTCTCTTTATCTCTCTCTTTGGCTGACCAGTGAGTAACACACAGGACACACAAACGCGTCTTTTGTTGTGAGGTGACACGGAACATGAATGGTTCGGTGTAGGGGTTTTGGTGTCATACAATTATGACAACGCAGTGTACAAATAAACACCAACCAAAGAGATGCATCTTATTAACATTAATTTGCCTTTGGTGAGCATATGCCCTCGGCCGCTATTTGGCATGCCATATGCCGCAAATGTAGCGTTCGGTTTCTTGGTCCCGCAGACGACCATATTGTTCATCACGGCACTGTAAAATATGGAAATATTACACTACACTTATTTGGTGAGAGGGTTGCAGTTTTCTCCTCTTGGAGTCCATCTGTCTGGTGTGAAGTGGGGCTGTGTTGTCCTCAGGCAATTTTCTCCTAGTTGTTTCAGTCATTGTTGCATTTTTTTCCTCCTGTTTGTTCAACACGGGGCTATCTCCGCGTTGGTGCTCATTTTCTGTCTGGATTAATTTCGCATCACACGGCGTTTTGTTTGATTAGGTTAACCCTTAGATGCATAAGTGGGGTCAAAAATGACCCCAGAGGTTGTTTTCTTGCAGTATCTTCTTCATTTTAATTTTTTTTCATTTAACCTTCTATGTATTCCTCAAATAGGTTGTCTTTGACATGAGGCCATTTGGATTTGTGTCTAACTGTTATATTTTTAAAGTAATTTAATGTTTTGTATCAGTACCACCGATCCGCATAGGTGGGGTCAAAAATGACCCCAAGCATTTTTTATGGAATTTCAAAAGTTAACCCTAGGATCTTTTGATTTTTATCAACTGTGGCAGTCAAGTATACATTTACTGTTGATTATCACATCTCATGTCAGCAGTTTCACCATCCTGAAGGCTATTTTTACACAACAACATAAATCTAAGTATCATCATACAATGTGGCGGCCAAGTGTTCATAGCGACGTCGCTTTTTGATCCTTCGATGTCCGCTCTTCCTATAATTGTGAAGCAGAATTCACCAAGCGATATTTACAGAGGGATTTGTTGATATAGCGCTCTTGGCCTGATTTGTATGACTTTTTATGCCTAAAAATAGGGCAAAAATCAATTTTTTAAGCCAATTGGCAGTACCTTCTGATTTACTGGATAACAAAAGAAGATATTCATAATCACCTCTGTAAAAGTTTTTTCATGTGATATATTAACACTACAAAAAAAATATTTTCAACCTGGCTTTTTCCAATGGTCAGATTCTTCACATCAAAAAATATATGCAAATTAGCGCATATTTAATTAGACATGACCTAATTAGCATATTTAAACATAAATACAGAAAACTTGCAATACGTTTTTTTCTCCTATTTATGTGAGTATTCAACTGGTAAAGTTTCATGAAGATATCTCTAAGTTAAAAATTTTACCCTATTCACCTATGTTGAGATCATTTTAGGATGTTTACCTTTTTTGCCTATCTAAAAGCTGTTTTGTAATAAAATGTTAATAAAAAGTGATGCATCAATATATCCAACATGAAATAAAAACATTTTAGACAAATATATAATAAAAATCATCATCTTTAACCAAAATGAGAGACATTATTTGAGTTTACAGCAAAAAACGCATGCATTCTAATTGGGGTCATTTTTGACCCCACTCATGGAAGAGTGTAGGTATTGGTAGCCTATGCATCTAAGGGTTAATTGAACGAGCTGCTTTCCTTGTGTTTGATTCGTGTTTGGGAGTGGCAACACTGTGAGAATTAATGGGAGACTTGGAAGTGATCAGCTTACCCTACTGAACTTATTTATTTAGCCGGTTTTCTATTACTCTACCCCATCTCTCTCTCTCTCTCTCTCTCTCTCTCAGAGTCTCTCTCTCTTGCTCTCTCTCCTTCTCTCCACTCCTGAATGCATTTTCTGGGAAACTTCATTTGGCTAAATGCTGGAGCTCAACCCGGTCTGCCAGGATTTAGCTCCGCGGAGATGCTCTTCTCTGCTGTCATTACCATAGCGCTTAAGATGGAGGTCAACCATGTCAGCGCTCAATACCAGCTCTTTAATATCCTCTGAGGGGAAAGCAACCGCTGAGATCTTGTTTGTGATTATTTCCTCCTCAAAAGTACACTATTATCTGCTGTTAGGCTGGAAGATAATTTCACATTTTTGATAATGTAATTTAGTGAGAGGACGTATATTCTGTTTGCACCAAGCATCCTGATGTTATGAATATTTCTATGATTGGATACGCAATGGGGCCATCAGAGCAAAGTAGTAGGCTACCTTGCTCTCTCTCTCTCTCTCTCTCTCTCTCTCTCTCTCTCTCTCTCTCTCTCTCTCTCTCTCACTCTATCTCTCTCAGACTCTCCCTTTCCCCTACCTCTCCTCTCATTTCTTCTCCAGCAGCCTGCCATGTCGCAGTAAATCCCTCATTTAGACTTCCGTTCACGTTATCACCAGGGTAACAGCTCGCTGATCAGTAATTTATTTCGAGACCTCTGCATACCAATTAGCAAACGAAGGTTATTATCAGGCCCCAGTTTACAGTACCCTGCTCAGAGGAGAGGCTCAAAAAAAGGGAGGTTGTTGGGGAGAGACGGGGTCAGTGAGTTAACAAAACTCCTCCCTTTCTCCTTCCACTTTAGGCTTACCACAATACATTTCCCTCTCACTCACAATCTCCCCTCCTCCTGCTTCACGACCTTGTTTTCTTTGTTTGGATAGCTCCAGGAGTTGTTGACTTAGCACTGGCAGAGCAAGCTGTGGTACATTTGGCCTACAGTTTGGCTAATGCCCTTTGGAAGTTGGCAGCGCAGAATTGCGCCAACTCTCCTGCATGTCTCTCTAAGGAATTAATACCCCTACTATTTGATATTGACTTTGATTCAGGTCTTCCTCAAGAGACAACCTTGGCAATATATCCCACCTTTTTTTTCCGTTTGCTCCAGACCTCTTCCGAATGGTGCTCGGGGCGAGCCTAGGAGGGACGGGCGATTGCATTAATTTCATCAAATGTCAGGGAATATTGAGATGTCTCTGTGTGATTATGCGTTTTGAAATTTCTGTCTGCCCTTTGGTGGCCTTATCGGTGGTGGTCTCTTTCTCTCTCTTCCTTTCTTTTTTTCTTTCTTTCTCTTTTTGATAATTTTCCAATATTTCTGTTTGTCTATCTGACTGTCTTCATTTCTTCTATCTTTCTTGCCTTCTTTCCTTTGATTACTGTCTCTGTGTCTGACTCAGACTGTGACACACACACACACACACACACACACACACAAGCTAATATCCCCTCCTGATTTAATGGCGCTGTGGAGATTCTTTTGGGGTGTGGCTTAAGTTCTCCTGCAAACGTATTGACGGCTCAAAGACACATTGTGGACAAATAAAAGGCTTTTCCGCAAACAGCCGGTAGTAAGAAAACGCAGATTCCTCTGTGGATTATAGGAGCTAAGACTCTGTTTTGAGACACTTGTCAGAATATGCTTGTGTGTTTTTCGGGGTGTGTGTGTGTGTGTGTGTGTGTGTATGTGGTGTGTATGGGGGGGTGTTAGTATGCTGCACAGTGTTAATCCTCTTTGGTGGAGCAGCTCAAATTCCCCCTGTGCTGACCTGGTCAGAGGGCTGTCTGTGAGGTCGTGCAGACTGGGGGATTAGCTCTCCATTCACTCCCCACTCAGACGACGTGGATGGCTGACCGGCCATTTTGACTCGCAACACCTATCACTCACCCACACGTACAAACGTGCACACTCAAAGGCGCAGACATACAGTACACAAACACACATGCTCACACACACACAAAGACCAAACATTAATGCACACACATTCTCTTTATCACAATAGGGCACACCCACACACACACACACACACACACACACACACACACAATTGCACCCACACACTCGCACTCACACAAATCACTCACACTCACACTCACACTCACACACACACACACACACACACACACACACACACACACACACACACACACACACACACACATTTACCTGCTGTAATGAGTACCCCTCTCGCCCCAAAGGGTTTTTAATCACAGAATAATTCAGACAGAGATGCATGGAGGTGGGCTGATGAGTGAAGCTGCCAATTCTTTCTATTTCTCTATTTCCTATTTCTCTCTCCCTCTTTCTCTCTGTCTACAACCCCCCCCCCCCCACACACACACACACACTCCCCCCATCACCACCACACACCCCTTGGCAACTCCAATTATCCATGCTGGGACCCTGCCGTGAGACTTTTCCACCACTTAAACATGTCTAACGGGATCCCTGAGTCACAGAAGGCCTCCATTTTGAGCTGTCTTGTCTGTAGAGGCAGAGGAAGAGGAAGAAGAAGAGGAGGAGGAGGAGGAGGCTCACATGACTTGCATTTGTTCTCTTGCCATTTCGTAATAACAGAGCCCAAGCTCTCTGCCTTTGGATGTGAGAGGTTTTAGCTCCGATAATTTTTGCATATTAAGAATCACAAGAGACTATTTTCTTTCTCCTTTGATGTGTTTGATCATTTTTCTGATTATTATTTTATTTTTTTTACTTTATTATTCTTTGCCCACCCCTCCACCACCACCACCACCACCATGCCTACCCTCCCCCTCCCTGATCATCCGTTGAGAGTTAGCACAGATAATAGAATAGAGGTAGATTTGAATTTCAAGCTGAGTTCTTCTGGCTCTGTCTTCTGAGTTTATGCCGAACCCTTTTGTTTGATTCTTTTCTTTGCGAATCTGTGAGGGTGTGAGTGTGTGTGTGTGTGTGTGTATATATGTGAGTGAGTGTGAGTGTGTGGGTGGGTGTGTGTGAGAGAGGGAGAGATGGGGGAGCTCATGTGACCTCTCTATCCCTCTATCACAGAGCTCAGTGGAGGAGAGGAAGGAGGAGAAAAGAGAGAGAGGGGGGGGGGGGGGGGCGGTAGGGTTTATCTACTGGCCTGCCTCATCACCCTGTCTCCCTTTGATCTCACAAGGAGAAAGAGAGGACCCCGCTAGGAGGAATTAGAGATTTGACTTCTCATACTGAGCCCTGTGTGTGTGTGTGTGTGTGTGTGTGTGTGTGAGAGAGAGAGAGGGAGAGAGAAAGTGTGTGTGTGTGTGTGTGTGTGTGTTCGTCCTCCTTACGTAGCTTTGATCATAGTTATTACACATTTTGCGGAGTCTCTCTCTCTCCATTTTTTTCCTGACAAAAAGGGGATGGCGAGGAGCGAAACCCAGTCGTCAGGGTGATTAGATTTGCCCGAGCGAAACTCATTTAGTCCCTATCACGCCCAGGGTTTTTAATAGTTTCAAATTAAGTCATTAATGTCATATTTAGTCCTGAATTATTTCTGTGTGGCTCTTGAGTTTGTCATTGCCAACTTTTCAGCTGTCTCCTGTGCATCAGAACATGAGTTGCTGTGCATGGGGCTTTTTGAGTATAATTTTTTATGTGTGCGTGTTACAGAATTGATCCATTAGAGTAATTTATGATTTCTGTACATTTATGGGATTTTATGTATAAAATCTATAATTCATTTTGCAATATGTTGTTGTAAGAGCAGTAACACCCTACTATACACGTTATCTCACATACAACAGTTTTATATACACCGGTAGGCACACTTATAGTGTGTATTTTTATTTATTTATATGTAGGTATAAGAACTGAATAAAGATGAAGAAATGCACACACATGTACAGTACAGTATATAGTCATATATCAACATTTGAACAGCAGGCAGATTCTGACGTTCTCTTCTCTTCTCTCCCCTGTTGTGTGTGTAGGCGCTGATCTCTTCTCGAACTGCACGGAAGAGTGTAAAGCGCTGGGCCATTCTGACCGATGCTGGATGCCCACCTTCGTGCCCACGGACAGTCGCCAGGGCGCCGACTACCGTAGCAACCTCCACGTGCCAGGCATGGACTCCGTGCCCGACACTGAGGTATTTGAGAGCGAGGCACAGCCTGGGGATAAGTCATTCTCCACCTTTGGCAAAGAGACGTCCCTCCACAACCACCACCTCCACCACAACCACAACCACAGCCACCACCAAACCAACCACCAGTACAATCAACACAACCTCCACCATCATGGCACCATAGACCGGAGAGAGTTAGATGCACTTCTGTCTTCTAACTCGCGCGCACCTTACAAACCTGCCTACATGAGTGAGTATTCAGGGTGACAGCCATCCCAGTAAATCTCCTCTCTGATCTGACTTAATGGCGAGAGATTGCGAGGCGGAGGGACAATCTGACCCACTCAAATGCTAACGCTAACACTAGCGCTGCTAACCCTCCTCACTCCTTTAAAAAAACCCTAAAAGCTTTATAGTCAATTCTAATACCTCGAAGTGCCTTTTCCTCTCTATAACTTCCCTTACACTTCCACACCTACACTGGTACTCTACTCATCTCCCATCCCTTCATCTCTCCAGCCTTTCATGCCGACCCCCTTTATGCCTTCGCTTCTCCCCTTCCACTGCACCACTTCCTTTGTTTTTTCCCCAATCCACTTTGGACCTTTGCTGTGAGCAGTCCTGGTCTGTGAATGTGTGTCTTGGTGACTTGTGACTACTGTGGAGATGCATTGCATTGCATTGCTGTGAATGTGTTGTGTGTCTAAAGTCATAATCTCTGTGGAAAAAAAAGAAATATGATAATGTAACTGGAAATGTTATGTTTAGGGAGTATGTGATGGAAAACACAACTAATGTTAAAATAAAATGTATTTTGTTCAATTAATTGCCAAAGATTGATATATTTCTCTCGATCACAATTATGATATGTAATCCCAATGTAGCTCTGGGATAATTTAGCTAATACATTTAGAAACAGATTTAGAAGTAGACTATCTGTGTCATAGATTACTGTTATAGACTTTGTTGTTCAGTAACTTCAAATAACATGCCTCTAGTGTACATTGATTTTTTTTTAACTGCAATTATTTAACAATATTGCCAGTTATGATATAAATGTTGTATGAACTTTAATTAACATGAGTTGTATTAGCATTGATGAGAGCTGGCACAGTGTTTATAGTGTGTGTTGGCTGACAGCATAGTCAATGTTGCTGTTATCTTGAATCACTCACTGTTGTGGGTGAGAACTTGACAGAAATAGTACCGTTGCCGGCCTCTGTTGTCTTCACACGGATGCTACACTGTTTGCATTGTGAGAAGATTAGTCGGAATGTACTGTAGGAAGAGACAGAGTTTTGGCTAAATCTCCAACTGCAGTAAACCTAACGAAATGTGTGTGTGTGTTTGTGTGTTGTCTGTATGTGCTTCTCTCCAGCAGCGCGGAAAAGGATATGCTAGCTCTTTTCGTGTGGACATACCAGAGACCGCATGAGTTTCTTTTTTCATTTCTTTTTTTCGTTTGTTTGTTTTTGCACAATCAGTCACAACCGATGAGGAAGAGCATCAAGATTTTTTCGACTCCGTTCCTTTAGCCGTCCATCTTGCTGCCTGAACCCATGGACTGCTCTTGCAGACACTTTATCGAAGGCTGGACAAAAAAAAAAGAAAGAAAGAAAGAGAAAAAAGAAAGAGTGAGAGAAAGAGACTCAATACGGAAGGCAAAGCGGCAAAGATACACACTCACATGGGTTTGGATCTCAGCCGGACTGAGAGAAGGAGCTTAGAGCATGGGACGGACAGATGAGAACCGAGGAGAGGAGCGATCGAGGAGGAGGAGGAGGAAGAGGAGAAATGGAGACGAATGAGAGAGGAGCTGTTCCTCTCGCGTCATCCGTGTGTGCCTGTTTACAGCGCTACTGTATATCTTTCAAAGGAACACAAACAAACAAACAAACAAAAACAAAACAAGAACAACAACAAAAAATAAATAAAAGGAACGTTTGTGAAGACAAAATGGAAGATGGTGGAAAAAAAGAGACAAAGTTGTCGAAAAAACAGAAATATTCACTGAGCCCTTTAGTTATTTGTACACACACCGAGAAAGCCAACTGTACAGGAGAATTCTTTGTGCATTACTAAATGCAATATCACTCTTTTAGACTTGACTGTTTTCTACTCTGTGTGTGAGTATGTGTGCATTTGCGTGTGTGTGGGTGTGGGTGTGTGTGTGTGTGTGTGTGTGTGTGTGTGTGGTCAGGTGTTTCTCCAGGTCTATTCCTATTACTTTATAAAAAACAAAAGGAAAAAAAAACGAAAAAAAAAACTGGTGGGCAGGAGTTTGGTGAGGAGATGATTTTGGGGCAGTTTTAGTTCATTTTATTTTGTTGCGGGAGGGCAGTTCTGTTTTTGCGTTCAGCATAGTGGGCCAAGACTGTATTGGCCCACCACTCACCTCTCAGAAACATCCCGTAGTTTATATCACGTGTGAAAAAAGTGTTTACTGTACTATTTTAAAAGCTTCAAAAATAAATACAAATCTATATATATATAAATCTATCTATATATATATCTTAACTTTTTCTCTCAGAAGGTGTGGTATCTGAACACTATGTTTTTTCCAGTGTAGTCTCGGCTGCTCAGAAGCTAGTGCTTACGTGACAAACATACAGGGGTACTCAGTTGGACAGCAAGCCTTATCTTGACATGTTTTCATCATTTCAGAAAGTATTCTCTTTTTTCCACTTTTTTGGATATTGAGATTCATGTCTACAAATAAAAAGGAAAGTAAGACTTTAGATTTGAATTCATTGTAATTCTGTGTTAATGTAGCCAAAAAATGCGCCATTTTTTAACCAGAGGCCAAATATGAGAGGATTATACAGTATAACACTTAAACACAAACAAGGACATGTACACACACACACACACACACACACACACACACACACACACACCCCATGGAGGCACACCTAAATATAAAGAGGTGACCAATAAACTGACAAACAAGAACTGTGAGAGCCTCCTGTGTTTTATGTCAATTTATTTCTCTCTCTCTCTCTCTATTTCTCTCTCCCCTCTCTCTTTCTTTCTATGTGTGTGTTGAGTTTTGTTTGTGTGTATCCGTGTATTCAGTGTCATTTTGTGTCATTTCGCTATTTGTCTCTTAGCAGCCCCATGGAGAAATCAAAGGTACAAGTACACCATTTGAAAATACTTTTCTGCCAGCACTATTAATTATTACCTAGAATAGTGTCACACCAAGATACACCCACAGAACATCGGACGGGATATTCATTATGCATAAAACAATTTAATATTTATTTCATCCTTTTTGTAGTCCATTACATGAGAAAAATATCTCCATCAAACACCGTAATATCTATCCCTGGAGAAAATGTGTTCGTGTTCTTTGCATATCTTCGACGAGGCCTAAAAATATCCCTTTTGGAGCAGCACTACAGAGTAAGTGCAATGCAAGAAGGAGAACGAGGGGACATTGTTATTGAATTGATGCCGTTTAAACTCTCCTGGCTTTTATCGCTTATCCTCTAAAGTCCCATTTGTGGTGGTTGGACGACTGGAAAAAAAACAGCGCAAGAGTAATTATTCTCTGTTACATTTCTTGCAGCTAGTGTTAGCTA
>NC_085014.1:18549671-18554671 GCF_963854185.1 Sardina pilchardus | reverse complement strand
AGGCTGAGGCTGGATGGTGGCGTACAACGCTGCCTTCACAGATCTCACTTCTCTTTCCCAGACACCCCCAAAGTGTGGTGCAGCTGGAGGGTTGAACTGAAAACGAATCTGGTACTTGGCTAGATGATCCTGGAGAGTGGGGTGCATTGACTTGAAAGCCTCCTGCAGCTCACGCTCACCTCCACGGAAGTTAGTCCCCTGATCAGACAGGAGCTCTGCCGGCTTCCCTCTCCTGGCAATGAATCTGCGGAGAGACATCAGGAAAGAATCGGTGTCAAGACTAGATAGGACGTCCAGGTGCACGGCCCGAGTTGTTAGGCACTTAAACAAGATGCCCCATCTCTTCTCGTGACGCCGGCCTACTTTCACTGTGAATGGCCCAAAGCAGTCCATGCCAGTGGAGAAGAAGGGGGGTTTCATTAGCCTCAATCTCGCTGGAGGGAGGTCTGCCATTTTGGGCACAGCTGGGTTTGCTCTCCATTTCTGGCAGTCTGGGCAAGAGCGCTGATGACGCTTGACTGCTTCACGGCCTTGCAGAATCCAATATTTACGGCGCAGCTCCGCAAGCAGTCGCTCTGCTCCAGGATGGTGCAGGCTCTTGTCTGTGGCCTGAATGATGAGCTGGGTGACTTTGTGTCGGGGGTCCAGGACCACTGGGTGGATAGCATCCAGGTCCAGCTGGTCGGTGCGCCGTAGCCTCCCTCCGACACGAATGAGCCTCACTGTCTCATCATACTCCGGGGCAAGACAGCGAAGCCTACTAGTAGCAGACACAAGTTTCCCAGCTTTCAGGAGGGTAAACTCCTCAGGAAAGCTGTCCTGCTGGGCTGTGCTGAGCACTTGTCTTTCTGCTTCCCGGTAATCATCCGCAGACAGACTGGCCTGGTCTGCCGCCGCCCCGTGACAGGCCCTAGCTACAGCCTCTGTGAGCTCCCCCAAAGAGGAGAACTGGGTGGCATCAGGCAGCACTGAGGTTGAGGCGGTTGTGGAAAAACAGCACACAGTGGATTTTCTCAGCTCTGAAGTGTCTTCTGTCTCTCCCACCGAAGGCTGTGTAGGCCAGAGGTTGGGTGTATGTCGCAGAAAGTCTGGACCTTGACTCCATCTGCTGTTGCTTGCCAACTCCAGCAGTGTCTTTCCCCGTGTGATATCGTCGGCTGGGTTGTTGGCTGTATCCACATATCTCCAGGCACGGGCGTCAGTCAGCTCCTGGATCTCGGCCACACGGGTGCCGACAAAGACCTTGTATCGACAGGAGTCTGACTGGAGCCAGGTGAGGACTGTGGTTGAGTCAGTCCAGAGGACAACATCACGGATAGGCAAAGTCAGCTCTCTCTGTAGCAGTGAGGCCAGCTGAGCAGCTGTGAGTGCAGCACATAACTCGAGCCTCGGCATCGACAGCTGCTTCTTTGGGGCTACTCTGGACCTGGCAGACAAGAAGGACACCTCAACATAACCATCGGGGCTCTCTGCTCGCAAGTAGGCCACCGAGCCATAGGCTTTCTCGGAAGCGTCTCCAAATATGTGCAGGTCTCTCTGACACTCGAAGGTGTCCATCTCCGGGCTCACGTAGCAGCGAGGCAGTGATATTTGGGATAGGTGCTGCAACTCCTCTTCCCAGCTCAGCCAGGGCAGCAGGACGTCGTCTGGGAGTGACGGGTCGTCCCACTCTCTTTGTTTGTCCCACAAATGCTGCACTAAGACTTTGGCCCGTGTTGTGAAAGGGGCAATGTAGCCTAGTGGGTCATACAAACGGGCCAGGACGCTGTATATGTTCCGCATGGTGGGCACGGGCCTGTCCAACATCCGGTACTTGTAGCCCAAGGTGTCTGAGCTGCAGTGCCAGCGGAGCCCCAAGGTCAGCTCTTGTGGGTCAGTGCTGGACTCGTTAAGCCACAGCTCACTGCTCTCGGACCTAGCTTCTATCGGTAGGTGGCTGATGACATCTGGGAGGTTACTGGCCCACTGGCGCAGTTCAAATCCACCGGTTGCCAGCAGTGCTGTGAGCTTGTCCACCAGACGGCGGGCTTCTTCTACAGAGCGGAGGCTCTGCAGGCAGTTATCCACATAGAATGAACGCTCTGTGGACAGGCGGACATCCTCATCCGGCTGGCTGTGGTCAAACACGTGCTTCTGCAAGGCAAAGCTGGCACAACAGGGGCTACATGTTGTGCCAAATGGCAGAACTTGCCATATGTAGACATTGGGTGATTCTTCTGTCTTCAGGTTGCGCCATAGGAATCGTAGCAAGGGCTTGTCCTCAGGGAGCAGCCTCACCTGATGAAACATGCCCTTGATATCGCTGCTTACAGCGACTGTGTGTTCTCTGAAGCGCAGGAGAACGCCCAACAGACTTGAACTGAGGGTGGGGCCAGGTAACAACAGCTCATTCAAGTTGTATCCCTTGTACACATAAGAGCAGTTAAAGACTATCCTGTTCTTTCCGTTATGGCTTACCATATGATGCGGGATGAACCAGGATTCAGCTGCATCTCTCAGCTCCTCTTCTGCAACTTTCACTGCATAGCCGGCCTTCTCCAGCTTGTCAATCTCTGCACAGTAGGCCGCTGCTCTCTTTGGGTCTCTAAGCAGACGCCTCTCAGTACTTCGGAGATTGGCTAACACAGCCTCCTTCGGTGCCTTGAGCTGTGGCATGTTCTTCACCCTAAGGAGAGGGGTGGCGTAGCGTTGAATACCATCAACACTGACGCGCGTAGTCTTTGCTTCTAACAGGTGGATGGCATCCTGATCCTGTCTAGAGCGTGTGACGAGCTTCTCACTCCTGTAGGGGAGTACATCTAATTGCCACAGTCTCTCAACACTCTGATGGAGCTCAGCAGTGGGTGAAAGGGAGATGTGGAGACACTGCTGTGCTGAAGCCTGCTGCTTGATCTGCTTCGTTGGCCCTTGTAGCGCCCAGCCCAGCCTTGTCTTCACCGCTGCAGGTGCTCCCGGGGGACCCAGACGCACTTGTTCCACTGGTGTGATGAGGTGGGGGTAATCAGACCCGATTAACAGCAGAGGACGTACTCGGTTCAGCGCCTTGAGAGGAATGTCTCTTAAGTGCTTGTGCTTCCTCTGAAGTGCTTTGACGGGGTATGTGTGCTCCGCCAATCCCAGCTGATCAGCTGTAAAAGCCCTATTGATCTTGAATGACTTCTGTGGCTGATCCACTGGGGAGATGGAAAATGACACCGCTGTACCACGTAGCACTCGGACATCCTGCCGGACAGTCCGAAGTGCCAGGTCTTCGGTCTCACCGGTGAGCTTGAGACTTTGGGCTGCTGCGGGCAGGAGTATGGTCCGCTCCGACCCATCATCAAGGATTGCGTATGTCTCCAGGGTGTGGGCTCCATTCCGCAGCAGCACTTTGCTCACTTTGAGCAGAACCTGGCTGCACCCTGCCCGCCTGTCTAGGTACAGGATTTCATTAGTTGTGCTGACGAGGCAAGATGTGTTCTCCGCAGGCTTAGCATTCACCTCGTGCAACACTCGCAGATGTCTTCCCTTGCACTCTTCACACAACACTTTGAGACGACATTGAGCTGCTTGGTGCCGGCGGGCACATCGCCAGCATGCCTTGTTAGTCTTGATCCAAGCAGTTCTTTGGTCCACTGTGAGCTGTGCAAAGTTTGCACACTGGTTGAGGAAGTGCTGGTTGTGGTTGCAATAGGGGCAATACGCGGTCTTCTCTGGTGGCTTGGCAGTGGCGACTGTCTTGGTTATGGCTTGAGTGTTCTCAGACTGATCTGTTGTATGCAGAATACTAGTGTTCTTTACCCCTTTGCCTTCACGTCGTCGCTCTGTCTTGGGCCCAGAGTTGCTCTTGTCCTCTCTATGCAATGACTCGTATACAGTCTCCTGAATTTTCAGCTCGTAATTGAGCCAGTCTGAGAAGTGTAGGAGGCTTGGGACGGTGATGCGCATGGGGTACAAGAACCTCTTGAACTCTGCCCGCATGTCTTGAGGCAGCTTTGACAGGAGCCTCGTCACATGGGAACCGCAGCTGAGCTCTGTCTGTCCACTGTCCCCTAGCTGATCTAACATGCCTACCAGCGCTCTCACTTTCAGTGCAAACTGCTTGAATCCATTGGTGTCGCCACGTGCAATACTTGGGGCTTCCATCAGCTCTGCAATCCTCCTAAGTGATAGCTGGTGTGGCTGTCCATAGTGCTCTATCAGACTGGCCATCGTATCTGTATAGGGCTGTGGAGAGTTTGTGTACGAATCGGCGATGAGAAGGGCCCCTTCATATTTAAGGTGGTCGACCAGGATCTGATACTTGAAGCGCTCTGATGAGTCGACTGGCAGCAGATTGTCCAGGGCCACCTTGAGTCTTGCGAACTCCCTCGGGTCCCCTTTGGAGAATACTGGAATTGTGGGCTTCGGACCACGGTACACAGGGCTTGGGCATTGGGGAGGTGGCACCTGTTTGGTCTTCAGGTCCCGCAGTAGTCCGGTAAGCTCTGTTACCAGGTCCGGCGCCATGGGTGGTTGCTGGGGCACGTATGCATTGCTATCTATTACAGGAGGTGGTGGCGGTGGCCAGAGTCCAGTGTCTGTAGGCAACACGTGTCCACTGGTCAGTGGAGGTGGCGGCGGCGGCAGCAAGGGGAACGGTTCCGAACTGTCATCCTGCTGTATGGGACGTGGCCATTGGGGTTGTGGAGGGTGGAGAAGAGACTGCATTAGTGAAGGTGGAACTGGCTGCGTAGCTCCTTCATCAAGTCGCCTGTGTAGGTCCATCATCTGTCGCTGCATCTTCTGATTATCCTCCCGTAGTTGATTCAGTGCATCGAGGACCTCCAGCGTGGCTTCTGAGGTGGGCTCACGCGGGAGTGAAAAGGGTGTGCTCTGATACAGGGGGCCAGTCGTGTTTGGTAGGCGCAGGTACTTGGTGTCCGCTCCATGTGTAGCCCCCAAGTCCTCATCTAATGCAGGGGGAGTGAGAGGTGTCATCCTGGCATATCTCTCTGTAGCTCCATCCATGGTGTGGTAGG
>NC_085014.1:18542171-18544671 GCF_963854185.1 Sardina pilchardus | reverse complement strand
CTCTCTAAAAGACCATTTCACACACTGCTTGTGTCCATGTTTATTAAAGAACTTATTTCTTCCTCTTTTTTTCCCAACAAACCCACAATCCTCTCTCTCTCTCTCTCTCACAGACACACACACACACACACACACACACACACACACACACACACACACACACACACACACACACACACACACACACACACACACACACACAAATAGCCTCTATTCTCTCTCTCCTTGCTCGTTTCTCCTCTCCTCTTCCTCTCTCCCTGCTCAATGCAGGCACACTGACAGACAGACAGCAAGGCTCATCCATCCATCCCCACACCTTTCTTTTATTCTCTCTCTCCCTCTTTCTCCCATCCTCTCCTCTCACCACATGCTGAGTGAGTGGTGGGCCTTGGTCTCACCCCCCCCCCCACACACACACACACACATACCAACCCCCCCCCCCCCCCCTCCCCCCCAGGAGGTAGGAAATGGACAGGAAAACAGCATGCATCATTACCTGCGTGAATAATCCGAGCAGGCCAGGGCTCGGGTGAATTAAAGATGGACTGGCCTCTCCTCCCCGCCAAAAACCTGTCTCTGCCCATCCCGTTTGTTTGTTGACGGTGACCATCTCTCTCTCTCTCACTCGCTCACTCTTTCGATGGGGCTGATAGCAAAGCTTTTAGGGCTTTTGTGTGTGTGTGTGTGTGTGTGTGTGTGTGTGTGTGTGCCTGAGGGGAGGGTTGTGTGCTTGTGTGTTTGTGTGTAAGCACAAATATGAGTGTGTTTTTAAAATAGCAGTCTATGTGTGAATATGCTCGTGCTTGAGTGTTTTCATGAGTGTGTGTGTGTGTGTGTGTGTGTGTGAGAGAGAGAGAGAGAGAGAGAGAGAGAGAGAGAGAGAGAGAGAGAGAGTGCGTGGGTGTGTGTGTGTGTGTGTTGGAAGTGTGTGTCTGTGTGCATGTGAGACATGTGAGATGTGTGTGTGTGTGTGTATGTGCACATAACACATATGAGTGTGAGACGTGTGTGTGTGTGTGTGTGTGTGTGTCAGACTGAGTGTGTGCGGGGGTGTGATATATTGGGCAGGCAAGGGTGTTGAGTTGAGCAATCTCGATCCTTCGTAGCCATCATCTCCTTCACCTCCCCACCTGGGATATGAGCGTGTGTTGCATGTGATTCATCTCACACAAACACACACACACACACACACACTGGCTGGATCCGTGGGGCCCGGGCTGTGATGGAGTGTGCCGCCTCTGACGGAGTGTGAGGGTGTCTTTGTTCCAAACGAGCTCGGAGGCCTCGCGTGCGCCTGCTGCTCTCCCCACACGGGCTCCCACTCGTCCACAACACTGTGTAATCGTTACCGTGCCATCATCAGCTAATTAGACCCCCACGTGCTTCAGCCGCACAACATCCCCCTCACACCCCCACTGTCGCCCCCTATGGGACCGGAGGACAATACCATTCATTGCCGCAACCAAAGAGGGAAAAAAATCCACCAACCCCGTTAGCCAGCCAGTCAGCCAGAACTCACTCACAGTCTTCACCTGCAACGATGACAGGCTGTTAATATCACAGCTTTGTAATGTTTAAGCAATGGAGAGCCGTTCTCCTTCTCCCTCTATTCACGAGGGCTGTATAAAGTATAAAAGAACGAAACCTGTGAAGGTTGAAGTGTCAGCGAGGCCATATGTAATCTGTAGAACACCCTTCAGGGCCTGATTCGGAATTCCGGGAGGGAATATCACATCTGCCGTGATGAAACATGAAAGGGAGAGAAGGGAGGTAAAGACGGGGGGAAAATTACACGGAAAACTGTAACTCAACTTCTATTAAGTCACGTGGGGCTGGGAGGGCCCGGATCCGTGATTTGCTATTCCGAGCGGCAAAGCCGCCTTCAACACATTCATCATTTGCGAAACAACACGTTAGGTCTCAAATGCCAGTAACTCAATCATCCACAAAAAAAAAAAAAACACAGACACAGAACCAATTATGCTGTTCACACGCAGGGCCGACTGTAATTATACAGCCCCTGTTTTCTTTTCTTTTCTCTCTCTCTCTCTCTCTCTTTCTCTCTCTCTCTCTCTCCCCGTTACCGCGCAAACAAAGGCATTCCCGCAGCTGTGGCTACAGTGTGTGCTGAGAGCCTACTCGACGGACGTAATGACAATCACGCCGACGCGATGCGACGAGAACACGCTGCCATCCATCTTTGGGTCGGCCACACCTCGATGCACTCTCATCAGACATCAGCGGAACATCACTCAACGCGCTGTTTTTCCTCACGTTTCTTTTTTTTTCTTTTTTTAAAATAAAATAACATGCTTCAGAAAGTTACGCATCTGTCAATAATGTCTGCAGTCCTGACATCAAGATGGTAGGCCTATGTGAGACAAGCTTAATGGATAACTATGAGTGCCATTTGTTTTCGCTCTACAAATGTTGTTTGTTTACATGCTAACGAGTCTGTATGACTTTCGATGTTTGTGTCTTTTTCTTTGTTTTGTGTGTT
>NC_085014.1:18534671-18537171 GCF_963854185.1 Sardina pilchardus | reverse complement strand
AGGGCACACCACCCACCCACAACAAGATCACCTCTCTTACTCCCTCTCTCTCTCTCCTCTCTCTATCCCTCTCTCGCTCTCTCTCTCTTCACCTCTCGGCTCTTTCCCTCTTTTCCCTAATATGTCCGTTAGGTAGAAAGTGCCTGAAATTGGAAAGTGGAAGACAAAAAAAAGAAAGAAATACTTCGTTTGCTGCACGAGTGCACAGCCAGGTTTTTTTTTTTTTTCCATCTCCACAGTAAAGTCAAAGCAGAGGACTTCATCAAGAGGAAGCAAAGCTCTGAGTCCTTATGGGCCAAAGTCAAATCAAAGTAAGATTTAAAGTCACCGAGTGACTAATGGACTCTACAACACTATCATCTAGGCTAATGTAGGCATGCACACACACACACACGGACATACACCAACTGATCGTAACACACATCCATGCAAGCACACGGAAGTACACAAATCTTTCAAGTAAACAGGACACAAGATCTTTATCTAAGACTTAGCATATATTAGCATTATTAGCTGTCTACTGATGTAGATGAACTCTTTTGAATCTAACGTTTAAAAAACAAAAAGAGAGACTGGGACAAAGTCTCATCCTCTTCAGCCTGACTGTTGCAAACATCTGCAGATAAGAAGATCTTATAGTGACGCTGCACAAACCTCGGTGATCAGGAAGAGGCCAGAGACTGTTTACAAGATGGAGACAGAGGCACTTCATAACTAATTAACCTCTGACCGGACTTAACGAGCCGAAGCTCTAGAGAGGGCAGGCACCTCATTAAGAGCAGTGACCATATCTGTGCCAGGAGAGATATCCTAACCTCTCTCTCTGTAACACACACACACACACACACACACACACACACACACACACACACACACACACACAAACACACACACGTACACACACACAAACACAAACTTGTAGTAAAACACTCACAAACCTCTTAAGACAGATGCTTTACTCGAAAGCTTTGAAAACATTGCCAACGTCATGAAACAGCACATTTTGTGAAATGAGAGACTAAAGACTATTCTTACCATCGCCAATGACAGAAATGTGAGGAGTTCAGAGCCTATAGAGGGATTTAATTCTCGGCCAAATTGATTTGAGAACATTGTTTTAACTGAAGTCAATTCTTTATAAACATGGTGATTTGGAGGGTATGACAGGTTGATTCTTTTCAGGTCACTCGCTTTTGCGTGACCCGAATTCCTTCATAGGCTTTGCTTATATCACCAAAGCAAAAACTTTTAAACAGCCTCTCTGGTGCTTCCTGCTCCGCACAACAGCTCAAAGTGCTAATTTAGTTCACAAACCATTTCCTTTGGTCTCCCGAGAGCGCGGTGGCTTGAATCATTAATTTTGCTTGAGTTAGCTTTCCCATTGTCTCTCCATTGTCCCCAGAAACAAAACAATAGTCATCGGAGCTGCTTAATTTGGCCTGGCCTGAACTAATAGTGTGGCTCCTATCGTTCCCACCCCCTACCCCTCCCTCTCCCATAAGTTCTAAATTAGCCACAGCTAGCTTCTCGAATGCCTCGGGGCTAGCGGCTGTCTCTGCCGGTTTCGCGCCGTATCTGAGCCCGAGCTGGCCCGGGAGCCGACTGTGTTCTGGGGGTCTCTCGTGAGCGGCACACGGCGCGGCACGCCGCGAATCTCTTCACACCCCTGCGCGCTAAGCCCCATTCAGCTCTTGATGTCTGCCAATCCCCATGGCTCTCAACAGGCACAGCCCCCATACCCCCCCACCCCCCTCTCAGAGCTCCCCTTCGGTAAATAAACAACAAAAACAATGACAGAGGCGGCAGCACTGGGAGATGTGCTGGGACCGTCTGCTGTCATCACCACAGTCGGGGTCTCAAGTGGATGCTGCATTAGCGCTTGCGAGATTAGCCATGCTAACAGAGCAGAACGCCAGCAGCCTACTGATGGACTGCTGCTGAAATGTCACACTTTTCTCGCCGAGGAGAACATTTTGTAATCAGCGCTGTTGCTAACGCACCCAAACAATGCTTTTAATGAGAGGGTGATGAAACTTTAAAAAGATAAGTTAAGGTCTTTTTTATATGGCTATAGGCCATTGTATGGCTATGGTAGGCTATACAATATCCTCCAATTTAGCTTTAAATCTTCACATTTGAACCAAGAGCTTTGAGGTTTAAATGTAAGACACATTGGCTGCTCGTGTCGTTAAGTATTAAAGGATCAAATTTAATGAGACACATTATGTCAATGTTAATATGATGTTAGGCCTGAATCCACCAGGTGCTAACATTACATTACAAACACTGGCACAATGTTAAGAGGCTATAGCCACTAGCTGGTATTGACATTTGTTAGAGAGATGTGCGTAGTGTCATTTGTCACATGTTCTTGCAGTCTGTCTCTGTGTCATAACGACGTGTCAACTAGCTAAGAGAGGGACAGTCACCAATCTCTCTCCATCCCTCACTCCATCTCTCTCTCTCTCTCTCTCTGTCTGTTTCTGTCTCCCACACAAAG
>NC_085014.1:18509671-18529671 GCF_963854185.1 Sardina pilchardus | reverse complement strand
TTAGCTGGTCGACATGGCGTATGCATTGTCATTCAGTATCTGAGCATAAGGTGGAAGATTAAGCAAAGCATGATTACATCAGGGAAATGTTATGTGAATGTTATGAGAGCATAGAACTCAATTGAAACAGTTTGAATATCCATGGTATTAGAGAGATAAGTAGTCAAGTTGTGTTGTTTACATCTTTGTTCTTAATTTCCTTTAAGTCATGCCACGGAGAACTACTCCCCATCAGGATGCCAGTAATCACATCCTTGCAGGAAGAGACAAGAATTCAATGTTAGAAATCAAATATATTAATCCAGTTAAAGGTGAGTGACTTTGATACACTGTAGGCTAGACTGAGGGGTTACACTAGTCTGGTTATCACCATACTAAGCTCAATCTTTCAAGTTTGAACATTAATATGGGGAGTCTGTGCTTTATTTCTACTGCACAAGAGGCGTGATCAATGGGCATCAATCAAATGACTGTATGCTAGTCCTGTCTGATTGCCAATCTGGTACATCTTTTGGATAAGCTAGTTTGTGATTGGACCCAAAGGTTGTGGACAGGAAGCAGGGGAGATAGATGTGCAGGTTTCCAGCCTGAGCTGCTGGGCGAAATCCAAATTTGCCGGCAGGTCAGGCAGGGTTCACGCAGCCTCAGGTTACACGTAACTGGTTCCTGAATCGATATTGTCACCAGTGGTTTTCAGCCTATGACTATTAATTGTATATAAATATAAATTAATAAAGTTGTTAATAGTGGTTCAATAATATTTTAGTTAATAGTGGGATTAATGTATTCATTATTCTACATGTAGAAATACAAATAAGCACAACCTTGTATTGTAGCAATTTATAGGCATAATTACATTTTCTGCGATTATTTGCAGTGCTGAGTTGTATCCAATGGATAGTCTGCTACCCTTGTGTCTCTAATAAGGTTGTGTCTGCAGGTCGTGGTATCTTCACTTCAGCTGTTTTCAATCAAGGAGACTTTGTGGTGGAGTATAGAGGGGAGCTCATTGATGCAGCTGAAGCTGAACATAGACGTAAACTGTACCACAGTGCATGTTCGATCTTCATGTTTGACTTCACATGGAAGCGGAAGACGTGGTGGTAGGTTCAGAATGACTAATATGTTTAGATTTCTATAGTGAAAAGTCAGGATTTCTGAAGTGTTGCAATTAACTGTGCATCGAAGAGCTACTGTACAGTATAGTTGTATTGGATGTTGCCATTAGTGTAGTTGAAAGTACAATTAAAATTAATTTGTCACTATAAACGTCTGTTTAGTGCATGATGTTTGTCAATTTGCAGTATTGATGGAGCACTTGAAGATGGATCATTTGGACGACTGGTAAACGATGAGCACAAGTCTCCAAATTGCAGAATGAAGTTGATTGAAGCAGGAGGGAAGCCACATCTGTGCCTTTTTGCACTGAAGGAAATTGTGTCCGGAACTGAAATCACCTATGACTATGGTGGGAAGGAATGGCCCTGGCGCAAAGAGGTGGGTGATTTTGATTTCTTTGAAACAATATAGCCTATGTTTTGACATCTTGATAACAATGAAATCATCTCTGTCTTAAAAGCCACTGTGTGTTAAGCTGTGTCAGTTTCATGATGCCACTGAAATTACACAATACCCATCACTAGCTAGTGCCAACAATTATAACCAAGAAATAGAAGTCTCTTCTTGGTGATATTCAGTCTGGTTTTCTGTCAATCTTGTCAGATTAATCTTGAACCTGCATAACTCGCCCAGGTGATGCCAGCTAGTTTATCTGTTTACTTTGTCCTGTATGTTTTGTAGGTTCCCCTTATTACTGTTACAAGCACTGCTGCCCAAGAGTCTATTAAAGACCAAAGTTTCCAAGACCAAATCATGTCATCCACAGTCTTTATTGAAGGTCAGTGGCTGTTTGACTCAATGTTTTATCTAGTTGTCAATGGTGTGCTGTATATGAGTGAGAAACATTTATGCCACATATAGCCATCTTAACTGAGATGGTTTTACTTAGTTATGGTGGACATATAAACCTATTGTGTCCCAGTGAACCATGTGAACCAGTGATGGTGTGGTTGCTTCTAGAGTGAAGCACAACCCCACCCTCCCTAGCCTTCCTCATATTTTTCCTGTATTCTACAGAGACCAGAGAGAGGCCAGAAGTCCAGTCCTGCAATATGACATCAGGCAGTTCAGCTTGTGAGGTTAGGTTGAATACAGTTGTCTTTCAAAGCAATACGTTCTATTGTTTTACAATGGCTAAGGACATAAGTAGGAAAGTAGTATTATATGAATGAGAGCACAGTAAAATCAAGTGAATTATTTGTAAATGTGACAATTCTTCTGCAAAATATATTTTCTCTAGCTGAATTGTTAGCAAGTAATTCATAGATGCAGACAGCATAGCTTTTCTAAAGGTGTACTAATATAGAACAAAATGCAGCCAGAAATGTGTTATTGTGGGAATTTTACAAGAGGATGCGGAATGACAATACATATAATTGAATTGAATATTTGTGTGGATGATGTCCAAGTTCACATGTGCATTTTTCTGTTGAACTTGTTTAGACACAGCTCAGTAGTGCAAGCTTCCCTTCTGGCCTACACTCCATTGTAGAGCTTGGTAACGATGCCCATGACTCGGAAGCCAATGTTTTCTCTTCAGACTTATACAGAGGTGAGTCCTTGCTTGAATTAGTAATGCTTTATAAATACTGGTGTCTTGCAAAGCACTGCGCCTTCATGTCCTGTGTTCTCTTCAACAGATGCCAAATTGAGAGCAGAGTGTCAGTCATTTATTCCCACACCAGACAGCTCTGTACATGAGGTTAGTTTGAATTCAGCTGTTTATTTTGGGATGTATGAATGTTTAGAAATGACTGTAGTTTTGTACGAGACATTTCTATCCATGAATTACGAATCTGAAAATCTTTGTCGGGACAGATAGTCATCACTTAACACTGTTACACTGGCTACATCATTTTGAGTGTCATGAACTTAAAGGAACACTTCACTGGTTTTTTTTCATATTAAACTACGTTATTCCCTTAACTAAGACGAGTTGATACATACCTCTCACGTTTCAATGCGTGCACTCACTGGCCCTGGCGCGTGACGCAACTTTGATAGCACTTAGCTTGCCCAGTTCATTCATTAGGATCCAAACAGAGATGAAGTTAGAAGCGACCAAACACCTCCATGTTTTCCTTATTTAAATACAGTTACATGAGTAGTCACCTGACAAGTATGGTGAGACAAAATAAAACTTGGTGCATTTCTAAGCAGGTAAGAGGAATAACTATATTGTGTGGTGCAGTAATGTCCTCACTCTTGCACTTCCAGTTTCACTTTGAAGTGAGGATATTACTGGGTCGAGTCTAAGTGCTCCCTATTGTTATTTCGCCGCACAATATAGTTATCCCTCTTACCTGCTTAGAAATGCACTACGTTTAATTTTGTCTCACCATACTTGGTCGTGTGACTACTCGTGTAACTGTATTTTGATAGGGAAAGCGAGAGGTATGTATCAACTTCGTCTTAGTTAAGGGAATAACGTAGTTTAATATGGAAAAACAGTGAAGTGTTCCTTTAAAGGTTTGAGTGAGGGTGTCCTTTTAATGTGTAATGGACTGTACCGGTTTATGTCTGTTCATCTTTGCATATTGATGTCCTTTTTTTAGGTGCACTGTGTCAGGGGTCAGTGTAGCACTTCGAGTGCAAAAGAGGGGATTGGAGAAGTTGGTGTCCAGCAGCAGGAGGTGTCAGCCCCTGTGTTCTCAACAGACCTTGCCAGTGGTCAGTTATAGTTTTGAGTAAATGTTGTTAACTTCTGATAATGCATGTTGTGCCTGCTAAGGATCTGCAGCATGAAAAACATGTGGCAATATCAGGCCATTTTTTTTATGTCCTGGTGGACATTTTGATTACAATTTTGTCTGGTATGCTTGGTAAATACTGGGGTCTTGCAAAGCACTGCGCCTTCATGTCCTGTGTTCTCTTCAACAGATGCCGAATTGAGAGCAGAGTGTCGGTCATTTATTCCCACACCAGACAGCCCTGCACAAGAGGTTAGTTTGAATTCAGCTGTTTATTTTGGGATGTATGAATGTTTAGAAATTATGTAGTTTTGTAAGGGATATTTTTATCAATGAATTACAATTGTACTGCAGGTACAGTCTGAAAGTCTTTGTCGGGACAGATAGTCCTCACTTAACACTTTGTTAACCTGGCTACATCATTTTGTGATGTACGTGTGTCAAACACTTAAAGGTTTGAGTGAGTGTGTCCCTTGAATGTGTAATGGACACTGTACCAGTTGATGCCTGTTCATCTTTGCATATTGATGTCCTTTTTTTAGGTGCTCTGTGTCAGGGGTCAGTGTAGCACTTCGAGTGCAAAAGAGGGGATTGGAGAAGTTGGTGTCCAGCAGCAGGAGGTGTCAGCCCCTGTGTTCTCAACAGACCTTGCCAGTGGTCAGTTATAGTTTTGAGTAAATGTTGTTAACTTCTGATAATGCATGTTGTGCCTGCTAAGGATCTGCTCTGCTGCATGAAAAACATGTGGCAATATCAGGCCATTTTTAGTGAGGGATGTGAGTTGGGAATGTTATGGCTGTTTGTGGTTTTATGACTTGAGGAAAGTTAGGCACTGAATCTCCCTGTGTTCTCTTGTACAGAGACCAAATCGAGATTGGAGTGCCAATCATCCAGATCCACACCAAACGACTCTGCATGTGAGGTGAGTTTGAATTTATCTGTGCTTTGAAATTGACCAATGATTGAAGTACTGTGGTGTTCCATGGAACACAATTTTCAATGTTTTAGTAAGCATCTTGAAGTTACAGTAGAAATGCCTTCTATTCAGTATGGATGGTCTTTACTAACCATGGTGTCCTCCTAACACTGGTGTGTTTCTGAGTGTGCCATACACTGGGAGTTCAATAGTGGATATGCTTTCTATTCAGTATGGATGGTCTTTACTAACCATGGTGTCCTCCTAACACTGGTGCTTTTCTGAGTGTGCCATACACAGGGAGTTCAATAGTGGAAGTCTGAGGGTTTGAGCATGGATGTCATTAAAAGTCCAAAGGACAGTGTCCTTGCGTACCATGAGTTTGTCTGTGTTACAAACTGTCCTCAAGTATCATGAATATTCCTCGGTATCACACACTGATGTAAAAACTACAGCACATTCTTGTAAAGTGGCTAGTTAAGGAATAGTGTTTTCTCTCTTTAATTCACATTCTTAGTTCTGGGATCTATGTGTACCTATATTGTGCATTGTCACCTGTTTCTTGCGGCTTGATGCTGAAATTTCTTATGCAGTGACATGCCTCCCTTAAACAAAATGGTTGCTAAATTTAGTTAAATATTTTGTCTTTGCACATACTGTATGGAGTATTCCCATCTGTTGACCATGGAGTATTCCCATCTGTACCAGTTTATGTCTGTTCATCTTTGCATATTGATGTCCTTTTTTTAGGTGCACTGTGTCAGGGGTCAGTGTAGCACTTCGAGTGCAAAAGAGGGGATTGGAGAAGTTGGTGTCCAGCAGCAGGAGGTGTCAGCCCCTGTGTTCTCAACAGACCTTGCCAGTGGTCAGTGATAGTTTTGAGTAAATGTTGTTAACTTCTGATAATTCATGTTGTGCCTGCTAAGGATCTGCAGCATGAAAAACATGTGGCAATATCAGGCCATTTTTTTATGTCCTGGTGGACATTTTGATTACAATTTTGTCTGGTATACTTGGTAAATACTGGGGTCTTGCAAAGCACTGCGCCTTCATGTCCTGTGTTCTCTTCAACAGATGCCGAATTGAGAGCAGAGTGTCGGTCATTTATTCCCACACCAGACAGCCCTGCACAAGAGGTTAGTTTGAATTCAGCTGTTTATTTTGGGATGTATGAATGTTTAGAAATTATGTAGTTTTGTAAGGGATATTTTTATCAATGAATTACAATTGTACTGCAGGTACAGTCTGAAAGTCTTTGTCGGGACAGATAGTCCTCACTTAACACTTTGTTAACCTGGCTACATCATTTTGTGATGTACGTGTGTCATACACTTAAAGGTTTGAGTGAGTGTGTCCCTTGAATGTGTAATGGACACTGTACCAGTTGATGCCTGTTCATCTTTGCATATTGATGTCCTTTTTTTAGGTGCTCTGTGTCAGGGGTCAGTGTAGCACTTCGAGTGCAAAAGAGGGGATTGGAGAAGTTGGTGTCCAGCAGCAGGAGGTGTCAGCCCCTGTGTTCTCAACAGACCTTGCCAGTGGTCAGTTATAGTTTTGAGTAAATGTTGTTAACTTCTGATAATGCATGTTGTGCCTGCTAAGGATCTGCTCTGCTGCATGAAAAACATGTGGCAATATCAGGCCATTTTTAGTGAGGGATGTGAGTTGGGAATGTTATGGCTGTTTGTGGTTTTATGACTTGAGGAAAGTTAGGCACTGAATCTCCCTGTGTTCTCTTGTACAGAGACCAAATCGAGATTGGAGTGCCAATCATCCAGATCCACACCAAACGACTCTGCATGTGAGGTGAGTTTGAATTTATCTGTGCTTTGAAATTGACCAATGATTGAAGTACTGTGGTGTTCCATGGAACACAATTTTCAATGTTTTAGTAAGCATCTTGAAGTTACAGTAGAAATGCCTTCTATTCAGTATGGATGGTCTTTACTAACCATGGTGTCCTCCTAACACTGGTGTGTTTCTGAGTGTGCCATACACTGGGAGTTCAATAGTGGATATGCTTTCTATTCAGTATGGATGGTCTTTACTAACCATGGTGTCCTCCTAACACTGGTGCTTTTCTGAGTGTGCCATACACAGGGAGTTCAATAGTGGAAGTCTGAGGGTTTGAGCATGGATGTCATTAAAAGTCCAAAGGACAGTGTCCTTGCGTACCATGAGTTTGTCTGTGTTACAAACTGTCCTCAAGTATCATGAATATTCCTCGGTATCACACACTGATGTAAAAACTACAGCACATTCTTGTAAAGTGGCTAGTTAAGGAATAGTGTTTTCTCTCTTTAATTCACATTCTTAGTTCTGGGATCTATGTGTACCTATATTGTGCATTGTCACCTGTTTCTTGCGGCTTGATGCTGAAATTTCTTATGCAGTGACATGCCTCCCTTAAACAAAATGGTTGCTAAATTTAGTTAAATATTTTGTCTTTGCACATACTGTATGGAGTATTCCCATCTGTTGACCATGGAGTATTCCCATCTGTACCAGTTTATGTCTGTTCATCTTTGCATATTGATGTCCTTTTTTTAGGTGCACTGTGTCAGGGGTCAGTGTAGCACTTCGAGTGCAAAAGAGGGGATTGGAGAAGTTGGTGTCCAGCAGCAGGAGGTGTCAGCCCCTGTGTTCTCAACAGACCTTGCCAGTGGTCAGTGATAGTTTTGAGTAAATGTTGTTAACTTCTGATAATTCATGTTGTGCCTGCTAAGGATCTGCAGCATGAAAAACATGTGGCAATATCAGGCCATTTTTTTATGTCCTGGTGGACATTTTGATTACAATTTTGTCTGGTATACTTGGTAAATACTGGGGTCTTGCAAAGCACTGCGCCTTCATGTCCTGTGTTCTCTTCAACAGATGCCGAATTGAGAGCAGAGTGTCGGTCATTTATTCCCACACCAGACAGCCCTGCACAAGAGGTTAGTTTGAATTCAGCTGTTTATTTTGGGATGTATGAATGTTTAGAAATTATGTAGTTTTGTAAGGGATATTTTTATCAATGAATTACAATTGTACTGCAGGTACAGTCTGAAAGTCTTTGTCGGGACAGATAGTCCTCACTTAACACTTTGTTAACCTGGCTACATCATTTTGTGATGTACGTGTGTCATACACTTAAAGGTTTGAGTGAGTGTGTCCCTTGAATGTGTAATGGACACTGTACCAGTTGATGCCTGTTCATCTTTGCATATTGATGTCCTTTTTTTAGGTGCTCTGTGTCAGGGGTCAGTGTAGCACTTCGAGTGCAAAAGAGGGGATTGGAGAAGTTGGTGTCCAGCAGCAGGAGGTGTCAGCCCCTGTGTTCTCAACAGACCTTGCCAGTGGTCAGTTATAGTTTTGAGTAAATGTTGTTAACTTCTGATAATGCATGTTGTGCCTGCTAAGGATCTGCTCTGCAGCATGAAAAACATGTGGCAATATCAGGCCATTTTTAGTGAGGGATGTGAGTTGGGAATGTTATGGCTGTTTGTGGTTTTATGACTTGAGGAAAGTTAGGCACTGAATCTCCCTGTGTTCTCTTGTACAGAGACCAAATCGAGATTGGAGTGCCAATCATCCAGATCCACACCAAACGACTCTGCATGTGAGGCGAGTTTGAATTTATCTGTGCTTTGAAATTGACCAATGATTGAAGTACTGTGGTGTTCCATGGAACACAATTTTCAATGTTTTAGTAAGCATCTTGAAGTTACAGTAGAAATGCCTTCTATTCAGTATGGATGGTCTTTACTAACCATGGTGTCCCCCTAACACTGGTGTTTTTCTGAGTGTGTCATACACTGGGAGTTCAATAGTGGAAATGCCTTCTATTCAGTATGGATGGTCTTTACTAACCATGGTGTCCTCCTAACACTGGTGCTTTTCTGAGTGTGCCATACACTGGGAGTTCAATAGTGGAAATGCCTTTTTTTCAGCATGGATGGTCTTTACTAACCATGGTGTCCCCCTAACACTGGTGTTTTTCTGAGTGTGTCATACACTGGGAGTTCAATAGTGGAAATGCCTTCTATTCAGTATGGATGGTCTTTACTAACCATGGTGTCCTCCTAACACTGGTGCTTTTCTGAGTGTGCCATACACTGGGAGTTCAATAGTGGAAATGCCTTCTATTCAGTATGGATGGTCTTTACTAACCATGGTGTCCCCCTAACACTGGTGTTTTTCTGAGTGTGCCATACACTGGGAGTTCAATAGTGGAAATGCCTTCTTTTCAGCATGGATGGTTTTTACTAACCATGGTGTCTCCCCAACACTGATGTTTTCTTGAGTCTGCCATACACTGGGGGTGCCTCTCATTTGGCTTATATACGTCCTCCCTTCCGCCTTGATCCTCATTGATCTACATAAAGAATGATGGGGCGGCAACAATGGGATAGTCTATTCGGTTTTAGTTATAGATCAGTGGGAACGCCCCTCGAGGATCGAGGAGAGATGTTTAGAGGCACCCTGGGAGTTCAATAGTGGAAGTCTGAGTGTTTGAGCATGGATGTCATTAAAAGTCTGATGGACAGTGTCCTTGCATACCATGAGTTTGTCTGTGTAACAAACACATGCACAGATTTTTTACCTTTTTTCACAAAATTACTTTAGTTTATTAGAATTGATTTTACTGTTGTTTTACTTAAATAGATTACTTAAATATCTCAAATAGTTCATTAACATATTTCCTTGCTGTTGGCGGTTATGTAGTGCTGTGGCTAGGAATAAGAGAATAATCAGTTTCATTGTCCCTATCAGTTAGTTACCCACTGTTTTGCTAGTGGCCTGTATTGTGGAATCACAGGACTCAGGTTCAGAAACCACATGTGTTGTGTGTTTTTTTTAAATGTCAGAGTTTCAAGTATAAGCATATATGTTTCTTGTGTGTGTGTGTGTGTGATGAGTGACATCCCAACAGTTAGCCAAACAGGAAGTCAGGAATTGAATAGATATGTTTCACTATAATATCTCAAAAGTAACTTCTTTCCCCCTTTATATCTCTCCTGATGGATTTGTAGAAAATGTTGTTTGAAAGTAACCATTTTTTTTTATTTGTTTTTTTAATTCATGATATAATTTTTATGTGTAAAGGTTAACATTTATTTCATGTTTTGAACATTTTTGCCACAGTGTACAATTCATCAGCTGGTTTTTGAAATGGTGAGAATTGACAAATGCTGGATATGCCATTCACCTTTGACATCTATCAGATGGTGCGGTCTAAGATGCAAACGTAAGTGTGTTTTTCATCTTCTCCCAATTAATGCATCTCTCAGTATGCCATAAATAGTTTAATTTCATGCCATGAGTCCGTTCCAGTCTCACAACTATAAAGCATAAAACCATGTTGATTGAATGTTTTATAATTTCAAACCATTGCGGTTGAGAACACTGGAGTGGCAGATATAATGACGTACCAAGCAAGGGAGTTTGCAAGCGGAGGCACGTGGCAGAGAACAGGGAGCATAGGTGCAAACTAGTCGCCGTTTGGCAAAATGTACCGTTTTGGAATCAAAATAGGCCATTTGCGTAGGCTGGGTAAACCTTGACCTGCCGGCAATTTGGATTTCGCCCTACAGCTCAGGCTGGAAACCTGCACATCCATCTCACCTGCTTCCTGTCCCCATCTTCTGGATCCAGTCACAAACTAGCTTATCCAAAAGGCACAGTCAGATCTTTACACTTTTGGATAGTCCTTCAACCAATCAGTCATCTGAACTATGCCCATTGACCACGCCTCTTATGCAGTAGAAATGCAGTGCCGACTCCCCAGACTAATGTTCAATCTTAAAAGATTGAGCTTAGTATGGTGATAGCCAGACTAGCTACAACCTTAAATGCTCGCAAATGTATCTCTCTTTCATCCAGTACGCTGCAGCTCAGCTACATGCATTACGCTGCAGCTCAGCTACACATATGCTCACAACTTTGAAGATGAAGTTAAACCTTCATCGAACTTGCACATTTCTTAGAATGTCTATATACTCGAAATGCCTGTCCAATATAGCCTGGCTTGCGCCTACCACTTCTCAAATGAGACGTGGTCTGGCAACCAGCCGTTCATTTTCTCCTATTTGAAAAAATGCCCAGATCCGTTCATTGGGCGCCACGGATGTCTATCAAATGTGCATAGCTCATCATCGTCTTGCTTTCCCCCCTCTTCTGTGATTGGTCCCCTATCTCAGGCAAAAATTAAGGCAGTAGCTTCCAGACCTAAGCAGCGTGAATCAAATCACCGCGTAAGGCAGGATGGGAACACTTAGGCTATGTCCGATAAGCATCTCCAAGTGTTTCTTTTTTCTAACATTTTCTACATTTTTGCCGTCCAATAAGTCACTGGGCCTATCTTTACCCATCTGAGTTGACAATAGATCGAGTGGGCTTTTCAAGTCGACTTTGAATTTAGAATTTAGTAGTCATGATGAACAAAAACTTTAGGCCTAATAAATCCAGACCTAATTCAATAGATCCACCAAGCAATTGGCAATCCAAATGCTTCTAGGTGTCTCCACAGCTTTTCAATTACTTTCCTTTTATTCCCACAAGCCTTCTTAGTTAATGTAGGATAAACATTTCAGCATTTCTGTTCTTCCATTCTGCCAAAAGTCTTTGGGCCAAGAATGCATTCTGAAACATAGCCTATATGGCCTCACACCTTGCACATTACACGTTACAAAAATAATCGGTCTTTGATCAGGTCAGGCTACTAATGTATCTGTTTTACAGTAACAATGCTTTTATATTCATGATCTCAAGTCTCTTAAAGTGTAAGTTTGGCGGAAATTGAAAAAAATGCTATTTTCTGAATCAAAATACATCAACTAAGCCGTGGAGGAAGTAATTTTCGCTCATCACGCAGTACAGAGCTAGCACGGGCAGGAGCTACAGTCCAAAATAGCAAATAGTCGGTTAGCATGGGGCCAACAGCCACACGCTTTCAAAATCGCATTTTTAACATTGCTCAAAACAGCACCAAACCTCATCAGTAGCTTGCTCTAGGTGTCTACACATAAAACGAAGCACCAATCAGTCTGTAAACTTTGGAATACCTTCATATCCCGACTATTAGCCGCAGCTTATACATTGATTTGGCAAAATTTCTTCAGCTATGAGGTTAATACAGGGGGCCAGTTAATACGGTGTTTAATATGGTTTTGTTTCTTTTAAGTTGCATAAAACACTGTCCTGCGGCTTATACACAATGCGGCGCTTATATGCGGGAAATTACTGTAGTTAGTATACACGTAAAATCAATTGGAGACCGCAACCCCATCTGAAGCACAGAAATGTCACGCGAGATCTCACACGGGAGCTCGTGGACTTTCCTTCGTGAGGAGCTGGAGGGGGTAAGTGTTCATAACAGTCTTCTTTTGTAAATGTCGGGTTCGTGAGCCAAGTTGTCGGTGCTTCGTTTTATGTGTAGACACCTAGAGCAAGCTTCTGACGAGGTTTGGCGCTGTTTTGAGCAATGTTAGTGGTTTAACAATGCGTTTTTGACTACCCGTAGCAATAGCTTCCGTGTGATATCTCGCGTGACATTTCTGTGGTTCAGATGGGGTTGCGGTCTCCAATTGATTCTACGTGTATACAAACTATTCCAAAGTTTACAGACTGATTGGTGCTTCGTTTTATGTGTAGACACCTAGAGCAAACTGCTGACGAGGTTTGCCGCTGTTTTGAGCAATGTTAGTGGTTTAAAACTGCGATTTTGAAAGTGTGTGGCTGTTGGCCCCATGCTAACCCACTGTTTGCTATTTTGGACTGTAGCTCCTGCCCATGCTGTATTGCGTGATGAGCGGAAATTACTTCCTCCACGGCTTAGTTGATGTATTTTCATTCATATTTTCAATTTCCGCCAAACTTACACTTTAATTGTTAAGATGATGCCATATGATTAATCTAATCTGTGATATGTGGGATCACTACATACATTTCTAACTTTGAATGAGTAATGTAAATGCTCTGCCACTCCAGTGAATTCTACCTTAATGGTGGAAACCTGTGTCCTTTTGGGTCTAAATTGAATTTTAAAAAATGATTTGGTCTAAATTGAATTTTAGCCATCACTCAAACTGCGCATTTGTACTAAATAGTTCATTTTGTTCACATTTCTTGATTTTATATGTTTCAAAAGTGTGAAGCTGTTTGCATTTATGAAGAAAATGAGTATGTGATGAGTCAACATGGGAAACTGCTCAATTGTTGTCTAACGCTGTGGTTTGCCTAATTTTGTCTATGAAGAATGCTGTGGTGTGTGGCATAAAAACTGCCTCCAGAAATCCTCAGAAGACTGGGATATAGATGTAAGTGTACATTGAAGTATATATCGATATAATGAGTTGTTTTTTTAAATTCATTCATTTCATTCCATTCATTTCATTCTACTTTACAGGATGATGTAACATCAGCATCTGATGATGAGTACATACCAGAGTCTGTATCGGATTCAGAAAGCTCAGGGACAGAGTTGAGTGTTGAGTTGCCTGAACCATCCAAAACGTCCCATACCACTAACATGCCTGATTTAGGCGATACTTTTGCTGAAGAAGAACAGATGAACACACAGGATATCTGTAAGAATTTCCTGATAGATGTAGAAACTATCGGTGGTCTCCAAAGTGACCCCGAACCAGAACCAGAAAGCTCAGAGTCAAACATGCAGAAAACAGGATATGTGAGTTCCAAAAAGGGTACGGTGGATGTTCTTAGCCAAAGTAAATCCCCAACCAAATCAGGAAAACTCCTTAAAAGCCATGTCAATTATTGTTTTGTATGTGGAAAACCTCAAACAAAATTTGCACGTCATCTCGAGAGGCATGCACATGAAAATGCTGAAATCGCTCAGGCACTCCAGTTCCCCAAGTCATCAAAGGATAGAAAGGTTCTCCTTGAAAAATTCCGAAACCTTGGCAACTTCAAGCATAACTCAGTCGTGAAAACCACAGGATCAGGCTGTCTTAAAGTGAAAAGGAGTTCCAAACAGAGCAGCAGCAGCTCTGAGACGTATGATTACTGCTTGTACTGTAAGGGTATGATATCCAGAAAAGAACTTTCTCGACATATGAAAAGATGTGCTTTGAGACCCGAGAATAATGTTGAAGAGGGACCCGAGTTGAGAGAGAGAGTCATTGGCATAGCATCTGCTCAATCTACAATGTCCCAGCCAATTTCAAGTGAACTTTGGTCAGTGCTGGGCAAAATGCACAAGGATGCGGTGTCCTCTGCTGTAAGGAATGATCATTATCTCATGCAGTTTGCCCAGTCCCTCTTTAATAAACATGGGAGTGACAGATCAAAGCATGAGTATATAAGACAGAAAGTAAGGGAACTTGGGAGATTACTTGTGACTTTGCGCCTCACAACTAAAATCCATAACATGGAAGAGGCAATAAAACCAGGCAACTTCTTCATTCTTACTAGTGCTGTCAAGAGAGTTTCTGGTTTTGATCACCAAAAAAACACATTCAAAGCCCCAAGTTTGGCCCTGAAAATTGGGCATTCTCTCAGAAAGATAAGTGACCTCATGATGTGTCGTGCTCTCATGGAAGAGGACCAAGAGGGGATCGATTCCATCAAGAGGTTTCATACACTTCAGGAAACAAAGTGGTCTGAATTAGTTTCCCATTCTGCCTTATCAAACCTGAGCGAGGCCAAATACAACAAGAGCGCCAGGCTTCCACTGGCCAAAGACGTTCAGAAGCTACAGTTACATCTTGGTCAGCAAGTGGAATTGGCTAAGGAGAAACTAGCCGATAATCCAACAGCAGGCACGTATGCGGCACTAGCAAAGGTGACCCTCTGTCAAGTAATTTTGTTTAATAGGAGGAGGGAAGGTGAAGTGGCGCGAATGACTGTAAAAAATTTTGAAGATCGTGACATGTCACAACTTAACGATGACATAAGCACTGGGCTTACAGAAGTTGAGAGGAGACTTTGCAAACAATTCGCCAGAGTGGAATTGAGGGGGAAAAAAGGACGAAAGGTTGCGGTGATCCTGACTCCTGACATGACTGCTAACCTGTCACTCCTCATTAGTAAGAGGAAAGAGTGTGGAGTTACTGAAGACAACGATTACCTCTTCGCTGTTCCTTGTAGTCTTGGGCACTACAGAGGGCAGTTTGGTCAATTTGCAGATGCTTGTGGAGCCGAAGATCCTCAAAACCTCAGATCAACTAACCTTCGCAAACAAATCGCCACAATAAGCCAAGTCATGAACTTGAAAGATAATGAACTGGATCAGCTGGCCGATTTTCTCGGCCATGACATTAGGGTGCATAGGGAGTACTATCGACTGCCCCAATCAACAATTCAGCTGGCTAAGATCTCAAAACTGCTTATGGCTATGGAGAAGGGAAGTGTGAAGGATATCCAAGGAAAATCTCTAGATGAAATCGGTGGTATGCATCATTTACATTTTGTTAAATATACCTGGTGTATGTGTATATGGTTGCTGATGTAATAACATTTTATAACATTTTTACATGGTCATTTAATAGATGACACAGAAGATATGGATACAGGATCACCGCAACTCCCTGATGTTTCCACTCTGCAAGGTAATGTTCAAATGGGGTCCCAAAATGCGGATTTTGTAATTGTATTAGTGAAATATTTAAAATAGGCTTCAAATGTGTAAACTTTCTATTGCCTACCCTCCTTGCTGTGTAGTTGATGCCATTGTTTTTTTGTTTTGTTTTGGTTTGTTTTGTTGTTAGACAATGAAGAAATGTTGGCTTCTGGCACTTTGCCTCACCTCTCCGAGACCGCAGCTCAAGGTATAATCTCAATAATGGACCCCAAGTTTGCCCAACATATCGCATGTAATGAGCTGGGATCTGTGGGTTCATTAGAGTATATTAAAATTGTTTTAGTCAGGAATTTGCCAGTAGTATGTTTGTTAGAAACTTTGTTAGAGGCATAGCTTCTTTTTATTTCTCCTCATTGTGACACATATGCTTTATGGTTAGTATTTTGATTGTATTGGTGAAATATTTAAAGGAACACTTTTTTCGTATAAAACTACGTTATTCCCTTAGTTAAGACGAGTTGATGCATACCTCTCACATTTCAATGCGTGCACTCAAAGGCTCTGACGCACGGCGCTACTTTGATAGCACTCTAGGTAGCACAGTTCATTCATTAGGATCCAAAGAGAGATGAAGTTAGAAGCGACCAAACACCTTCATGTTTTCCCTATTAAAATACAGTCCCACGAGTAGTCACACGACCAAGTATGGTGAGACAAAATAAAACGTGCATTTCTAAGCAGGTAAGAGGGATAATTATATTGTGTGGCGGAATAACACTTGGGAGTACTTTGACTCGGCACAGTAATATCATCACTCTTGTACTTTCAGTTTCACTTTGGAGTGAAGATATTACTGCGCCGAGTCGAAGTGCTCCCAAGTGCTAGTCCGCCACACATTATAGTTCTCCTTCTTACTCGCTTAGAAAAGCACCACGTTTATTTTGTGTCACCATACTAGTCGTGTAACTACTATTGTAACTGTATTTTAATAGGGAAAACGTGGAGGTGTTTAGTTGCTTCTAACTTCATCTCTATCAAAGTAGCGCTGCGCACCAGAGCCAGTGAGTGTGCACATTGAAATGCGAGAGGTATGTATCAACTCGTCTTACTCAAGGGAATGGCGTAGTTTTAGCGTAGGGAACAGCCTAATGTTATTTCAAACATTTTCTATTACCTACCCTCCTTGCTGTGTAGTTGATGGCATTGTTTGTTTTGTTTTTTTTGTGTCTTGTTTTTAGACAATGAAGTAATGTTGGCTTCTGGAACTTGTGGATCGCCTCACCTCTCTGAGACTGCAGCTCAAGGTATGGTTATTGCTTTTGCTATTTGGAAGATGCCTTTGTCCAAAGCGACATACAAATCAAAACAAAACAATACAATCATTAATTTAACAGCGAACAATTTCAAAAAGTTGGTCAGACTACAGTAGGGAGAATAGCAACATAATCAATATCAATTAAAGCGATAACCTAATGAAAATAAACAATGAATATAGTATAATAGCAAACAAACAAAGTCATTCAATCAATCATATTATGACAGGTATAATTTCAATAATGGACCCAAAGTTTGCCCAACGTATCTCATGAGCTTGGATTTGTGGGTTCATTAGAGTATATTAAAAAGGTTTTAGTCAGGAATTTGCTACTAGTATGATTGCTATCTTTTTGTCATCTCTCTTCATTGTGACATATGCTTTGTGATTAGTATTTTGATGTCTTCAGTAGTTTGCATGATCATTTTAAAACAGGGAAGACTTGACCTGTGTACATCTACATCATTTTGTAGTAAAATGATCACTCAAGGTATTGTTGCAGTCACACTCTCCATCCAGTTTAACAACTTTGCCATGAGTTTTAGTTATTATAATATAGAATTATCTGTCTGCTTGTTATGTGCATGGCAGTAGAATATATTACAGTTTTGATTGGTCTGCAGATAGGCTCTTTAAGCCCATACACTTATACTGTGCAATATTTTTTTAGATGACCTGTGGAACTCTGTCTGTGTGACTTCTAGTTCACCTCATCTCCCTGACTCAGTCACTCAAGGTATTATTTAAATGCTCTCCATCACTAGGCACGCTTGCTATGGTACAGTCTACACCTACATTATGTTTGGTTAAACATGTAAAGCATATAAAGAAGCTGGATGTATTTTGTGTTTTATCACACACATTTTGTCGACAAGTTCCAGTTTGTTTGGCAATTTTGAACAGCAACATCCCTGCCTGCAAGTACTGTACATCTTGAAGGATCTTTTATCTTTTCATATCTTCTAATGTTTTTTGTAATTGTTCAGGTTTCCGTGTTTCATCAAGACGGTGTGTGAAGAGACCATGGTCTGAGGAGGAGATACAAGCTGTGATGAAACATATGAGGCCTTTTATTGAAAACGGTGTCACTGTCACCAGTGAGCAGTGCCTGAAGTGCAAGGAAAAGGAACACCCTGTCTTGGAGACCAGATCTATACAAAACCTTCGAGATTTTGTTCGCAACAGAGGCTTGACCTTTAAAAGGCGTTCAAAGGCTAAACGCTAAATGCACTTTTGGCTAGCCTGAGACTTAGGTCTACTTTTTTCTTGCCATGTTTTAGAAGTTGGTGTCTTGTTCTCGGAAATTTAGGTCACTTCATTTATATTGCTCACAGGCAGATTTATGTTTGTTTGTTTTGCTTTGTGGTTAGCCTGGACCTTTTAATGTCAGGATTCACTTTTATTTTGCTTTATTCATTTCTACAATGTTGTCCTTTGCTAAGGAACAGATTCTTGAGGTGACCAAATACAGTTCAGTGATACCGCAAATATTGTGTGGTGTGTTAATAATGACAAACCTACAAAAAAGGCTCTTTTCTCAGGTTATGTGTGATTCTGTGCAATGGGCAATGGCAGACCCTGGACACGCCAGTTGCAGTGGGGATGTGAAGCATGATTGCAGGTTGGCAGTTGGTTCAGGACATAGAAACCTCCATAATGCTAGTGAGGAAGGATACAAAGATAAGTGCTGGTGGGGTTGAGTTCGTCCTAGTGGATGCAAGTACTGTTTTTGTATTGTGCTTATAGTTGATTTAATGACACTTTGCCCATCTGTTGATCGAGCTGTGGTGTTATCTGTAAACTTGTGTAGCTTGACAGTAGTTGATTGGAGGTGCTGATGTTTTCTAGAGGAAGAAGTGTAGAATGGAGTGATTGTGCACCTCATGTTCATTATCTGCAAATTATATCCCGATGTGATGAGTTATTTAGACTTACTGTAGTTTAACTTATGTGCCAAATTATAATGTACAACTGTAGGTCAACAAAGAAAACATAATGACCTCTTAATATATATTCCATATTATTATAATGGTGTGCCTTAGTCACTTTGGTCTAATAATCCATGTGTCCTTTCAAAGCAGGTTATACTCGGTGTATGTGTGTGACCTGGCCTTACAGACCTTGTGTCCTTTCAAAGCAGGTTATACTCAGTGTATGTGTATGATGACGTCACAGACCTTGTACACCACACTGTCCTTATAGACCCTGTTTTAGAGAAGTCTTTACAAACCACCAAAAAGTCTGAAAAACAGCTTTTTTTTATATCTCAGGTTTGGTAAGGAAATCTTTCAATTTTAAGCGTTGTATAGGTTCCCTGATTTTTTTCATGAAGTTTGATATGTGTTTTGTAGCTCTAGCACCACGGGAACCCTGTGTCCCTGTATCCCTGTGTTAAGTCTGATTTACGAAAATTTTCGTAAACTGTCCTCTTAGCCCGACAAACGGGTATAGGTGTGTGTGTGTGTGTGTGTGTGTGTGTGTGTGTGTGTGTGTGTGTGTGTGTGTGTGTGTGTGTGTGTGTGTTTATGGTGAGTGAATATGAGATAGAGAGTGTTCATGGCATGTGCATAAGTGTGAGGGGAAGACTGTGTTTGTAGGATGTGTGTGTGTGTGTGTGTGTGTGTGTGTGTGTGTGTGTGTGTGTGTGTGTGTGTGTGTGTATGTGTGTGTGTGTGTGTGTGTGTGGTAATATCCATCTCACACTGAAACACCGTTATCACTCCGAGCAGTTCATTACTTATTTCAGCCTCAAATTTATTTCCATTCAGATTTCATATCATAGAGAAAATATTCTCTGTGGGATTCGTCATTGTTCCACCAGAAACCAATCATCTTTCACAAACAATAGACTTTCACTCCAGGCCCAGACTTGGTTGTGTGTCTGAGTGTGAGTGTGAGTGTGAGTGTGTGTGTGTGTGTGTGTGTGTGTGTGAGAGAGAGAGAGAGAGAGAGAGAGAGAGAGAGAGAGAGAGATATTTTTGGGGTGCATTTTAGAGACCTGCTACTGTATACCCACCAGTCTCTGTGCATGGAAGTGACCTTTGGATGTGTCTTTGTGAAAACATGTAACTCTGTGTCTGTGTATACATGGCATGTGTGTGTGTGTGTGTGCGCGTGCATGTGTGTGTGTTTGTGTATGTTTGTGCACGTGTGTGTGCATGTGCATGCATTTTGTGTGTGTGTATGTGAGTATTTGTGCGCCTCCCTCACTCTCTCTCTCTCTCTCTGTGTGTGTGTGTGTGTGTGTGTGTGTGTGTATGAGTGTATGTGTGTTTGTATGGATGCTGAAGTGGTACCAAGGCGAGGGAAGACAAGACGTTGCCAGCCGTACAAAACACAATGCCCTGTTTCTGTATTTTAGCCTTGAATCAGATGAGAATAATAGGATTACAAGTGCTAAGCCCGTGTCAGAATAGATTTAGGTCCTCGCCCCAC
>NC_085014.1:18504671-18507171 GCF_963854185.1 Sardina pilchardus | reverse complement strand
TCTCCTTGACAACGTGTGATGCAGTATAGGGGACCAGACAAACAAGCTGAGATTTGTGAGTAAGTACAGATCACTATTCACTTAGAGGGGCATTAATTTACACCCACAGGGGTAATTATCGCTTGTTTGTCTTCTCTCTCATCCTCTGTTATTTTTGCGCTTACAGTAAGAAGATCCACACATATGTTGTCGGGGCCTACTAAAGAGGCCAAGCTTTGCTAAGTAGAAAGAAAAATATGAAAAAAACACAGCCACACACACACACACACACACACACTCACTCACTCTCTTTCCTTGCAGAATATAGAGAGTATTCGAAACCTCAACGCAATCGCTGTAAAAAATCAAATAAAGAATGATAAAAAGAAAGTGTGTAAACTATTTGCAAGGTAAAATGTAGCCTAGTTATACGAGACACACATAAGTAAGCCAACATCTGCTTCGAGTGATGAAACAAAACCCATTGTTCTTTTGTCAGAGCAAAAAGAAACTTTTTTGACGCAATAATAATACAAAAAAAGGAAAATCTTTGTTCTGTTCGGCTTTTGTTTAACACAAGAAAGATGAACGTGGACTGATATCTACCTTTATTCACGTGTTCTTTTTTATTATACACCTGCAATAGAGAGAGAGGGAGAGAGCGAGAGAGAGAGAGAGAACGAGAAACAGAGAAAAAAAATCATCGCCTGGTGAATCTCCGACATGCTTTGAACTAATCAGGAAGCGGGATCCTTTTGAATTTGACTTTATTATCCGGCAAAGTCATTTTTTCCCCTCTCTCTCTCTTTCTCCCTCCCTCCCTCTCTCTCTCTCTCTCTCTCTCTCTCTCACTGGCAGCACAGACGAGATCAGATAGACGGCGCCGTGTTGAGGATCATGCAGATCCAATCATTAAAAAACGAGATTGTTATCCTGGGCTTGTTATGGCACAGCTTGGGTTGCTTGAATTAGAAATCGCATGTTCCCCAATCAACAGGGGGACATTTATACCAACCAAAAGCCCAAGCCTCGGGAGGATCTCTTCCCCCCGTCCTTATCAAAGCATCGGACTCTGATTATACGCTCCTCCGATGGATTGGATTCCAATGAATGAGACTCCGATTTTGAGATGGAGTGGGAGCATATGGGAGTGAGGAGGAGGAGGTGGAGGAGGAGGTGGAGGAGGAGGAGGAGGAGGAGGAGGAGGAGGAGGAGGAGGGTATGGATGAGCTGTGTGTTTGTGACTGGCGTGTTAGAGAAGCAGTGATTATCACATCTCGGAAAAACACTGAGCTACTTATACATATGCTTGCAATTATGCACGCACGCACGCACGCACGCACGCACGCACGCACGCACGCACGCACGCACGCACGCACGCACGCACGCACGCACGCACGCAGAGACAGACACAGACACACACAGACACACACACACACACACACACACACACACATAAAAACACACACACACACACACACACACACACAATCTCACAGGGTATTTTGATAATTTCCATTCACACATATAGAGCATATGGTATGGATGTGCCTCAGTGTTCAGCACTGCTCAATTTGTTTGATGTTCAGGCCTGTGGAGAATAATCTTCTCTCCCTCCTCTCAAGTGATGACCACCGGCCTCCAACAGTAATCTGTCTGACCCTATCCTCTCTCTCTCTCTCTCTCTCTCTCTCTCTCTCTCTCTCTCTCTCTCTCTCTCTCTCTTTCTCCACTCTCCTCTTCCCTCTCTCCCTTTCTCCCTCTCCTCTTTCTCTTCCCCTCTCTCTCCCATCTCTTCCCTCTCATCTCTCCCTCTCTCCCCGTCCTCTCTCTCCCTTCTCATCTCTCCCCTTCCTCCCTCTCTTCTCTCCCTCTCTCCCCCTCCTTTCTCCCCCTTTCCCTCTCTCTCCCTTCTCATCTCCCTTTCTCCCTCTCTCCTTCTCTGTCCCCTCTCCTCTCCTCCCTCTCTGTCCCCTCTCCTCTCTCCTCCCTCTCTCCTCCCTCTCTCTCTCCCCTCTCCCCTCTCTGGTTACCCTGAGGCCGAGGGGAGCACAGGAGGCTGGGGACATGAGGAGAGGAGATTGGGTGTCAGAGCGCTGAGCTCCTCCGCTGGAGAGCCAGACCCAGCGGTAGGCGTCAGCTGGCCAGCCACCAGCCGGAGAAGAGAGCTGAGTATCTCTCGTTCTCTCTCTTTCTCTCTCTGTCTTTCTCTCTCTCTCTCTTTCTCTCTCTTCCCTTCTATTCATCCTCTTCTACTACTTTTTTAATTGAGTCTGGCTGACAGTTGTCCCACTTCTCCCAAGGGTGTGAGTGAGTGGTGTGTGTGTGTGTGTGTGTGTGTGTGGGGGGGGGGGGCAGTGTTTGGGTGTGTGTGCAGGGAGGATCAGACCTCACCGCAAGAGATCCTCTCTGACCTCTGACTCAACTCACCAGCACCACACTTTAATTTATTCTGTTTGTATTTGTGAGTGTGTGTGTGTGTGTGTGTGTGTGTGTGTGTGTGTGTGTGTGTGTGTGTGTG
>NC_085014.1:18497171-18499671 GCF_963854185.1 Sardina pilchardus | reverse complement strand
CTGTTTGTGTTTGTGTGCATGTATGTGTGTGTGTGTGTGTGTGTGTGTGTGTGTGTGTGTGTGTGTGTGTGTGTGTGTACTGGAGTCTGCGTGTAAGCTAGTCCAATGGTGTCACTTGACACTGCTTATTTAGTGCATTCTTAATACGACACTGAGAGGCTTGAGGAGTGTGAGGGTGAGGGTGAGCACTTGCTGAATGACAACAATGCAACAGCACACCTCACCATTCAAGAGTCTCAAAGGCCTGCAGCTCATATCCTCTGAGTGTGTGTGAATGTGTGTGTGTGTGTGTGTGTGTGTGTGTGTGTGTGTGTGTGTGTGTGTGTGTGTGTGTGTGTGTGTGTGTGTGTGCATTTGTGTGTGTGTGTGTGTGTGTGTGTGTGTGTGTGTGTGTGTGTTGTGTGTGTGTGTGATCCATGGAAACTTGTGCTAATGAGTCAGAGAGACAGTGACAAGTTCACAACCAGAGTTCAGCGGCGTGAGTAAGGGCCTCGTCCGTCTAGCTCCTCTCGCCAGCGCTGACCACCGCCGCCCACTCCGTGTAAATGTCTCCGTCTTGGTCCATCTGCACCGGGGCCGGTGGTGAAGGTCAACCAACAGAGCTCCTGTGTCTGAGTGTGACTTTGTCAACGCACATGCACGTGTGTGTGTTGGTGTGTGTATGTGTGTGTATGTGTGTGTGTGTGTGTGTGTGTGTGTGTGTGTGTGTTGGTGTGTTGGTGTGTGTGCCTGAGTGTGACTATGTCAACGCATGCATGTGTGTGTGTGTTTTGTTGTGTGTTGGTGTGTGTGTGTATATGTGTGTGTGTGCGTGTGTGTGTGTGGCAAGATGGCAGAGCCGTGAAAACATAATGAGACTGCGACGGAAGGGGTCAGTGAAACTCAAGCGCGCTGGCAGAAAGCTGGGCTGTTACACTGAGGCCGGCCCTGGTAACAGGAAGTGTTGACAGGAGGCGAGTCGCGGGATTAGCATAAAAACCCACTGAAGTTTCTGTCCAGTTGAATGAGGCGGTGTAATCCCCAGTAATCCACTAAATATATGAATATCAGCATTACATTGCCTGCCTGTAAAGAACCTGTGTGGAAGCCTTATGCTGTAAATGGTTATAGTACAACGGTATAGCAAGGAGACAGTGTGGTAGAATCACAGCCTGAGAGCTATTCTAGATCAGTGTTCACTATGACCGAATCAAATTGCATGCAAGACATGCAATGTGTCTAATTACGTTACATGCAATGTGATTTGGAGACAGCAAAGTTTGCATGGAGGGCTGTTTACTTGTTCTGAGTGAAAAATGTTAACAGATCAATAATTGCGATTTTGTCATTTTCTCAGGTCAACATTAGAGAGTTAGAGAGAGAGAGAGAGAGAGAGAGAGAGAGAGAGTAGTGAGAAAGTAGTGTGTGTGTGTGAGAGAGAGAGTAGTGAGAAAGTAGTGTGTGTGTGTGTGTGTGTGTGTGTGTTTGTGTGTTTGTGTGTGTGAGAGAGAGAGAGTACCGACATATATGTATGTTTTTTGGTCTGATATTAGTCTAACTGTACTCTTGCATGTCTGAGATGCAGATCTATTAAATGAGCGACAGAGATAATCATCCAAATACTCTATTTTGATCTCCATTTTAGGATCCAAAGCTGGTCTCGTTTTCTTTTTTCCCATGTTTTCCCCGGGGTCATAGAGCTTCATCAGTGACCCTTTGACCTTTCCCTGGCCATCTGCGTGCTCTCCACTGAGTTCCCCTCTCCCTGGTGCTCACTCACACACACTCACTCACACACACACACACACACACACACACACACACACGCTCCACCAAAACAGCAGGAGTCAGGGTTAGGAAGCTGCCTCATTAATTTTAATGCTGACAGTAATGTTGTAATCCGCCATGTGTGTGGGTGAGTGAGTGTCTCTCTCTCTCTCTCTCTCTCTCTCTCTCTCTCTCTCTCTCTCTCTCTCTCTCTCTCTGTGTGTGTGTGTGTGTGTGTGTGTGTGTGTGTGTACACGTGCATGCATGTGTGTTCTTCTGTCAGTGTGTGTGTGTGTGTGTGTGTGTGTGCATGCTGTCCATGTGGGAGTTCTTTGAAGTGGCTGCATAATTTAAGAACACATGAATCAATGGCGATAGATGATATGTATATAGATTACAAGTGCATGTGTGTGTGTGTGTGTGTGTGTGTGTGTGTGTGTGTGTGGGTGGGTGTGTGTCTGCATGTGGTGGATATGTGCCTTATGGCATTAGGTGGTCTCGTGGCGTGGATGTGTCCATTATGGCTAGACTTCAGCATAACAAATGGTGAGCTTGAGCAAAGAGCACATCTCCAAATGCCCCCCTTAACCAGTATGTGCAGCATTATAGACTAAAAACTGAGACTGAAGCGCCCAATAAGTAGTAGACACTGCCTCATTTTTTTTTCACAGCAATAAGGTTAAACATAATTGGGGCATTTTTCAACTCATAGTTTTGGACAATAGATAAACAACTTTTTATACTTGTTTTTTTT
>NC_085014.1:18484671-18492171 GCF_963854185.1 Sardina pilchardus | reverse complement strand
TGTCGCCTTATGTTTTTTGTGTTATTGTTTTTTTTTTTTCTTGTTTTTTTTTTTGTTCACCAAAACAGAGCAAAACAAAGAGATGGAAATGGCAGTCACTAGAAGCTGAGACACAGCCACCCACCAATCCACTAATTGGCTGCTCCCTCCCTGTGCACTTGCAGATTGTGTGTGTGTGTGTGTGTGTGTGTTTGTGTGTGTGTGTGAGCATGCATCATGAAACAAGGCGCAGGCGTTTGACTGAGAGTGTTGTTCAGATTTGTTACCCTTCTGTATCAGTAGCTGCTTCGCCAGTTTCAATTTACACCCCCTCGCTAACGAGGTAGGCCCCTTGGGAGCCACCCTCAACCCCCTCTCCCCATTTCAACCCCCCCCCCCCACACACACACACACACACACCACACACACACACACACACGTACTCAGACGCACACACACACTCTTCTCCTCTCTTGGTTCCTCTTGTTGTTTTTGACAACAATCCCCCGTGGTCTGTGAGAGGAGGAGAGGAAGGGCTGTTGTGTCACATGCACCCAGTGTGTGCTGGAGCAGACTTGCCTGTCCTCTCATATGGCTGCTTCTCTCTCTCTCTCTCTCTCTCTCTCTCTCGCGCTCTCTCTCTCCCTTTCTCGCTCACCCTCTCACTCTGTCTCTCTCCCTTTCTCTCCCTCTCTCTCTCTCTCTCTCTCTCTCTCTGTCTGTCCTTTCCTCCTGGTTTTCTTGGCCTCCCTCCACTCTTCTTTTCGCGCCTGATTGGATCCTAGCCAAGGATGGAAAATGGCAGTTGGGGGTGGGGCGGGTGGGGTAGGTAGTGTTTAACCATGGTGACACTGACGGCTGGGTGAATGTGTGTGTGTGTGTGTGTGTGTGTGTGTGTGTGTGTGTGTGTGTGTGTGTGTTTGTGTTTATTTATCTGTTGTTGTTTTTTTTTATTCAATTGGTGGCTCTCATTGCTGCAGCTCCTTGTGAAAAGAGACATTTTCAAGAGCCACAAACAAGGAAGAGAACAGCACCTGTGAGAGATGAGAGAGGGAAGATACTGTAGGTGAAGGGAAACGGAGGGAGAGGAAAGAGAGAAGAGAAGAGGGGAAATGAAGGGAGAGAAAAGAGAGAAGAGAAGAGGGGAAATGAAGGGAGAGAAAAGAGAGAAGAGAAGAGGGGAAACGAAGGGAGAGGAAAGAGAGAAGAGAAGAGGGGAAATGAAAGGACGGGAAAAAGGGAAGAGAGGAGACGAGAGAAAAGGAAGGGAGAGGAGAGCTAAAGAGGGGAGAGATGGAGAGGTTCTGTAAGGAAGGTGAGAGGAGATGGGAGGACAGAGAGAGGATTGGAGGGGAGGGGTGGAAAGGAGTGGAGAAGTAAGGAGTGGAGCGAATAGCTTCTCCCTTCAGATGTAATAGATATGAATCTACTGCTGTATCAAGAAGCAAACGGCCACATTTGTAGCCTGGAAAGCCAGCCTCAAACTTAGCCCTGCCCATGCACAACATTTGAGGTTAGGAGATTTGGTCTGGACTTTGAGAAGCAACAATGGCCAAACCAGCGCTGTTCGGACCTATCTAATCTAAAGCATGTGTATGATGATGAGCAGATTATCAACAGTGCCTCGCCTATCACATCACCTGAACATGCATCAGTTGATTTTGTTTGTAACAAAATCAGGCTACCACAATTGTACATTTAGTACTTCTCTTTCAAGTGGAGAACAAATATCACTTGTACAACTACAGCGATCACAATGGCAATGGTAAGCACAAAAAAGGAACGACACAAACACAACAAAATGCACATAAAGTAACAGAGAGACGGAACATCCTCAGCTGACTTGGAGGCTCTCGACCTCTCAAGGCTGCTGTGGTACAACAAAAACTTCACTTATTGGAAGAATAGAAAGGTTTGTTGGATTCTAGTCATTGTGGCAGAATGTGTGTTCAATGTGTGTGTGTGTGTGTGTGTGTGCCCCTTCAGGGACATGTGTGTTAGAGTGCATCTGTGCCTATTTATGTTTTTCTTATTATTTACTTACTGGTTTGAAGGCTACTTTTCTGTTATAACCCTGTTATGTGTTCTGGGTTTGTAAGACTCTCATACTGCCTTCGTTCTTTCTTCATTTGGTTGCCATGTCTTACTGCGTACTATACATATAGTACAATTTGCTTGTTTGTTCCTTTCATGTTCCTCCGGTGAGCTGCTGCAAACATGTATTGCTATTTTCAGAAAGACGGTATACAAATAAAGATGGATTTGATTTGATTTGATTTGATGGTGTAGATGTTTCTCTATGAGAATGTATACGGAATTATGGAAGTAGTGTCTACTGTTTATGAACGCAAGTGTTATATATGTGTATTATGTAGATACAGTATGACATTACAGCTTTACATATTTTGTATGTGTATGTAGCTTTACATATTTTGTGTGTGTGTGTGTGTGTGTGTGTGTGTGTGTGTGTGTGTGTGTGTGTGTGTATGAGTGGGTGTGTGTTACACATGAGTGTAAGTTAGTCTATGTGTGTGGCAGCCTTAACCCAACTCTAGTCATGAAATAGGTATTTTCCGGAGTCCTGATGAGGCAGGACAATCTCTCACTATTTAGCCCATCACAGCCTGTCCTCAGCTGCCTTTTAGCCCCATATTAGCTTATGCTCCTGACCCCTAGAGAGAGAGAGAGAGAGAGAGAGAGAGAGAGAGAGAGGGTCAGGAAGAGAGGTGGAAGAGTATGAGGGCATTGTCTTGCCGAGTGCAGAAGGCCATCTGCCTTGGCCACGTGCACACACACTAACACACACACACACATACACACACACACACACACGCACACACAGGAAATCTGCAGCGCAGCACTAATATGCTCCTTCCCCCTCATGATGACGCTAATTACATTTCCTGCTATTAATTGTATAGCGTGAAATATTTCCGTGGCCTCTGTGTCTGCATGTGTGGGTGCATGTGGATGTCAGTGAGTGTGTGTGTGTGTTCTCTGTGTGTGTGTGTGTGTGTGTGTGTGTGTGTGTGTGTGTGTGTGTGTGTGTGTGTGTGGTGTGTTCGGTGTGTGTGTGTGTGTGTGTGTGTGTGTGGTGTGTTCGGTGTGTGTGTGTGTGGTGTGTTCGGTGTGTGTGTAGTGTGTTCGGTGTGTGTGTGTGTGTGTGTGTGTGTGTGTGTGTGTGTGTTCAGTGTGTGTGTGTGTGTGTTCGGTGTGTGTGTGTGTGTGTGTGTGTGTGTGTGTGTGTGTGTGTGTGCCTGGTCAGGCAGAGGATGTACGGGTCATGTAAAGGACTCATCTTCATCTTGAGTTTAAAAAAATTGAAAATGAAGCCCCCTCCCCTCCCCTCTCTCTCTCTTCCTGCTCCAGTTTATGGCTTATCAGGGTCCTGTGGGTCAGCCCAAAGAAAGTCTACAACCAAAACAACTTCCTTGACAATAATCAGGGTGACTCAGCATGTAATTGCAAACATTTTTTCTTTTTTTTCGGCTGCATCCATTTATTACTTTAACAAAAAACAAAAAAAAAGAAAGAAACAATCAGCTCAAATAATTATGCCTCTGCGGCCGAGAGCCTGCCAGCTGACAGATGCTATTGAGGACAACATTGTTTTTTTCTTCCGAGTTAAACCATCGTTGAAGATGCTGACACTTCTACCGCTGCTGCGTTTGAAACATTTTTTTTTGCGTCAGAGTAAAAAAGCATTGTATTGTTACATAAAGGTCTATTGTGCTTGTGTGGCGAGTTTCAGCTGTGCGATGGCAATGTGGTGTACAGTACGTAGCGTGCGATGCTATTGGCTGTGGAAGGTCTACAGCAGTTGTCGATGTGTCCTACACAAGACGTTTGAGAAATGTTCATACATTTCGGGACAGAGGCAGGTCATTGGTCAATATTGCATGAAAACAGGAAGTACCCACAGCACAGTGTGAGTGAGATACAGAGGAAGGAACATGCAGACTGTTAGAGCGGGGAGGGCATCGTTCTCATTTCTGCTTGATGCAACACACCTGAGAGCCACTTCGTATACCCTAAAGGTACAGGGACATGCAAACACGCACGCACACACACACACACACACACACACACACACACACACATACACACACACACACACACACACACACAGTGATTCATGATCCCCTATGCACACACACATACTTGCATGTTATACTTGACTGTCCATGTAGTTATGTTGTGCAGTCACACATACACACACACACACACACACACACACACACACACACACACACACACACACACACACACACACACACATTCAAACTCGCATGCTGCCATACATCCAAACAATAACATGATTTTAACCCAACATGCGTTTCAAACATGCATTTTACAATGCACCATGCTAATAAATGTGCTAACATGCCGAGAGAAATCAAAACACATTAACAAAAGCTCAGCTATTTATAAACATCCACCCACCCTCAGACACACATAGACACACACACACACACACACACACATAGACATATATTAAAATGCCTATGCTTGAGGTGATGAATGCGCCTAGCGACAGCTTGCTGTGCCCCGGGTGACTTTTTCCATGTCAACACGGCTGTTTCTAAGGTTTTAAGTTTCACCCTCCAGTTGCTAAGTAGGTTAAAGTGAGCACAATTCAGTTATTAATCCTTACTCAAAACAGCATGAAAAATGCCACCACAGGTATATTTACAGGCTCTTAAAATCACTCTTGTTATTACCATCATATTACTATGATTGCAGTCTCTCATATTGAAATTTGAAAAGAGAAAGTGAGATTTATGCAAGTGTGTTTTGGTTCATGCATAATAACAGCATCTCTTTCTTTTTGGTTTTATTGATAGTTGGTTTCCTTTTAACGGATAATAGACCCTCACTGCTCCCCGAGCGCCGCTGGTTGGGCAGGCAGCTCACTGCTCTGGGTTGTGTGATTCACCTAACTGTGTGTTAACTGTGTGCTGTGTGTTCACTAATTCGGTTAAATTGGGTTAAATGCAGAGAACTGAATTTCCCTCACGGGATCAAAAAAGTATATATTCTATTCTATTCTAGAGGAAACTTTAAAGTATCTCTCGCTCTTTCTCCCCCCCCCCCCCCCCCCCCTCTCTCTCTCTCAGATGGATGGGGTTGTGGAGAATAACATTTCTCTTGTGATGTATCCCACCTGATAGCGGGCTGCGTGCTGTGACATTTCCCTCGCCTGTGTGCCTCCACACTTCCTAATGTGAGCACCCCTCTACCCAAGTGTGAAATCTGAACAAAGTACAACACACACAGCTGTGGACAAGAAGACTTGCTAGCCACGCGTGCAATGCACGGCGGAGACAAACTATCTGAACTGTGAGAAAGCCGAGACAAAAACAATCACAGCTTCAGACGTGAATGTCACAACGAGGTTAACAACAGTTCAAGCATATGTGTCAAAACATAACTTGAAGAGGTCTCTGTCTGTTGATATTTGTGTTATAAGGATTTACACCAGAACTAAATAGCATTGATGAACCTTTCATGATAGGTGACACCTGCTGGAATTCACTCTTGTAGGCTACATGTTCATCATGATGAGATGTTTATCAAGGTGTCACGAAGACTTGAAAATAATCGGTGATCCGACTATGGGCGATAATAGACTCAGTCTTTCTTGTATTAACTCCAGTTCCAGCTGTTGCTGAGCTATATGATGAGGTCAGTGGCCTCCTTCATGAAGAACAATTCCCCTCATGGTTATTGTGTGAGAGGTACATCTTTTAGAGAGGTTCGGTGTGTGTTGGTGTGTGTATGGTTAATGTGTGGGTATAATTTCTACAGTCTCTTTCTCTCTCTCTGTGTGTGTGTGTGTGTGAATGTCCTTTTCAGCGTCACCTCTGTTGCACCCTGCACCATTTCCTCACCCACGACCATAACAAAAACACCCCCCCGAAAAAAAAAAAAAAACACTGCAAACTCACTCTGTTACCTTGGCAACAACCTGGCCGTGCTGGAAGGAAATGACGCGTGAGACGCCACACACACCAGCCGTGTGTCTAGGGGAGACAGGGACCTGAGGTAGAGAGAGAGAGAGAGAGAGAGAGAGAGATAGAGAGAGAGAGAAAGAATGGTCAGACAAAAGCTCAGACAAATGTATAGATTCTTTTTATGTCACGACCAGAGAAAATGAAAGATATGAAGTCCGTTCAACTCGAGATGCCTTTTCGCTTTTTCCACTCGTTCTTTTTTGTTCTCGCTCTCTTCTGTTCCTGTCTCTCTATTGTTCAGAGAGGGCCAACATCTAAAAGCTTTCATGTTTTGGCGGGGTCGGCAGGAGTGAAAATGAGATGTCAAAATTGCCCCCCGAGCGTTGCCAATTTAAATGATAAGCTGGTCCATTAGAGCACAACAAGCACTTAACATAAACGTTTCGGGGGCTAGACTTCTCTGGTAGCGCGCCTGGCTCCACCTAATCTGTCAAGGGCTTCTTGTCTGCGGAGGCCTCACTCAGATAAATCAGTCTGATTGGAGGGTCCTTCAAAAATGGATGGACAGCTTGTCGCCATGATTGGGCGGCAATAAGGGACAATGGCCAAACAGCCACTCCTGATTGGCTGGCTCTGACAACTTGTGGCTGAAAACTTTTTTGAGCGGCAGCTAATGGAGATGTCAACGAGTAAAATGAAAAGAAGGAGGACAAAGAAGACGACCATCATAATTTCTCTGGGTTTTCAAGTAAAAATCAAATCTGACCAACAACCCTTGGAAAAAGCACAGGAAGGAGAACTGAAAACTCAGTGATGTCACCAAGAAATTAAACTATGGGCACACACACGCATGCACGCACGCACGCACTCACGCAAGTATAAGAAACCAAAACACAAATACAAGTCATTCAAATGTTTAGTATAACAGAAGACGTCAAGCACAACAATTTATCTGAAGTCACTGTCTGAAGATGTCAATGCACACACTTGCTTCTGTTTATGTATTTTGATGCATTTGTCTGAGGTGTGAGGTGTGGTCTGAGGTGACCTACAGCCCTGGCATGTAATGAGTGTGTATCCAGCTGTAGATCTCACATGGTATTGACAAAGTCCCTTTAGGCAAGTCCCACCACGCCGTGGCCATATTGGTATGATTTGCTATGAATGCTATGATTTTGATTGTCAACTCTATATTTGATTGAAATTGATCTATTTAATTGAGAATAATTTAAGACAACATATCAACTGTTGAAGGAGAACATTTTTGTTGTTTTTTGGAAGAGATATATTCAATTTGAATGCCAGCAACATGTCTCAAAAAAGTTGGGCCACGGGCATGTTTAGCACTGTGTTGCTTCACCTCTTCATTTAACACAATTCTGTAAGTTTAGGAACTGAGAAGACCAGTTGCTAGAGTTCTGAAAATGAAAAATGGTCCCATTCCTGCCCAATATAGAATTGCAGCTGCTCAACAGTCTGGAGTCTTCTTATGTCTTTTCATCCCAATCAGGTCTGCAGACAGGCCATTTTGGCACCTGAACTAGAGAAATACTTTTTGGGCAGAATT
>NC_085014.1:18464671-18467171 GCF_963854185.1 Sardina pilchardus | reverse complement strand
AAATATTTTCAACAGACTGCTGCTGGTGAATTGTCACCTCTCTTCACCATCTTTAACACGTAATTATCAATGAATGCCCAAAGGGAGGCTATCATACAACCTAAGTACTGGGATCCAGGATGACAAGCCACGCTCCCTCACTGGAGAGATAGAGGGGAGTGTGTGGGGGGGTGGGGGCATGCCTCTGGCCCTGTCTCCATCTAAGGCACCCTGATGAAGCAACTGTGCCCTCCCCAGTAGATAGATAGATAGATAGATAGATAGATAGATAGATAGATAGATAGATAGATAGATAGTTAGATAGATAGATAGATAGATAGATAGATAGATAGATAGATAGAGAGAGAGAGAGAGAGAGAGAGAGAGAGAGAGAGAGAGAGAGAGAGAGAGATTTGTCCTTTCGGAAAACTGATACATTAAAACAAAAACAGTAAGACTAGACAAGACTAAAATGCAAGACAGAATACAACAGTTACACCCCTGAGCAGAGACAAACAGAAATCTTGTTCTCTTTTGACGCCGCAAACAAATTACACATGAGAGAGAGAAGAGAGAGAAAAAAAATGTGCAAACGTATTTGAAATGATAACTCAGTATCCTGTTGGTCATTCCCCGGGTTATAAAACTGTGGACTGGGTCGGTGGGGCTCTCAGTCATGCCCCCTGCACAGCCTTGTCTGCTAGCGGAAGACTGGTGTGTTTTATTGTCACCCTGCCGCTCCTGCACACTCAGCAATGATAGCTTCACTCAGAGCATTATCTACTGTCTTTGGGGAAGACAAAAAAAAAAAAGTTACATCGTCGGCCATAAAGGCTGCTGTGAAATTGCCATCTCCAGTTTTGTTCACTTCCCAAGCACCCATTTCATTTCTGTTTGTTGCTTTCGTTTGGTAAAAAAAAAGAGCAAAAAAAAAAAAAAAAAATCGATTATTGGCCCGTGAAGGCAACGACGCTATGATTCCATCGCGCTCCGTCTCTCTTCTCCCCGCTACCTGCGTTACCTTGGCGGCTGGCCTCGCCTCAAAGAGAGATCATTACACACATTAAAAGCAAATTACAAACGATGCTCTGCCCTTGTAGTTCATTAGTAGCTCTCCCCATTAGCCGGGCTTTTTCCAAAAGCACCGCGCACGGCGCGCTCACCGCTGAGAGAGCCCCGCCGCCCAGAGTTATCATTTGCCAAAAAAGCCATTAAAAAACGTAATTACAGGAAGAAAGGGCCCAGAAATCAAAGAGATTGGGTCCCCTTCACAGCCACCGCTTTATACACTGACATTCCCATTGAAAAGATAAAAGCTCTCTCCATCCCAGTATTATATCACGCACAATGCATACAAGTCCTCATCGCCCTCAGACCTCCCGAGCCCCCCCACCCCCACCCAAATCCCCCAACCCCAACCCCAACCCCACCTCCCAACCTCTTTGCTCCGTCACCCCCCTTCCATCCCCATCCCTACTCCATCACCCCTTCATCCCCCCATTCTATTGTGATGGTTAAAGCTCATTCAGACATCACTCACTAAGACACTGTGTAAAAGGGAAAAAGAGAGAGAGAAAGAGGACAGAGGCAAAAAGGGAGCGAGAGATAGAGAGACAGAGAGAGAGAGAGAGAGAGAGAGAGAGAGAGAGAGAGAGAGAGAGAGAGAGAGAAAGAAAGGAAGAAAGCGGCCACTGCCACTGCCGCGCCCACCGCGGCGCGGACACGCACGTCTCCAAATCCCGTCCTCGTTTGATGTCAGCGGGACCGCGAGTCAGACCGGGCCACGGCCATTGTTGCCGGAGCACGTTCGGCGGAGCACGTTCGGCAAGGCTCTGACACAGCTTCCCCCCACGTGCGCCATGTGCACTTACTCACGGCGGGGCCGAGACGAGACAATGGCGATGATGTCTGATCGATATGACGCCCGATGCCATCGTACTATAAGCAAGGGAAAGGAGAGAGAGAAAGGGAAAGAGAGAGAGAGAGCGAAAGAAAGAGAGAGCGAGAGAATGAGAGAGGGAGAGAGAGGGAGAGAGAGAGAGAATAAGATGAGAGGCCGGCAGAGAGGATTTAGAGGGAAAAAGATTAGGAGTGGTAGATAGAGGGCCCTGGGTTGTAAAATGGGATTTCAGTGCCCAATTCTTCGGCTTGACTTTGCACTGAGAGATTCATTGCTTTTCCATTAATCCTGATTTAGTTCTCCTGAAGGCCTCCAAAAACTCTCGGAGTTTTAAGACAGTGTGTGATCGCACGCTGTTGTGCACTGGGTTGCACCTTAGTTAACCATCTATATGTGTGTGTTTTTATGAACTCTGCTCACCTCTGCGTGTGGGCATGTGTTGGGTGAGGTGGGTGTGTTTGTGTTTTTGCATATGTGTTGCATGTGTGTATGCACTTTTCTGTGCCTGCAAAGCTTGACATTGTTGTGTGTGTGTGTGTGTGTGTGTGTGTGCACGCTTGCGTGCTTATTGTATATATCTATATGCAGTCCAGCTAGTATGGTATGTGTGTGTTTCTGCTT
>NC_085014.1:18449270-18454270 GCF_963854185.1 Sardina pilchardus | reverse complement strand
AGCCACCATACCTCCATCCCTCCATCCCTCCCTCTATCCCTCTCTCTCTATCCAGCTGTGAGGCCAGTGGCCATTGCCATGGCCATTGGAGTTGACTGGTGCCAAGCTAGTGGCATCCACCCTACATGGCTCTCTTGGTGTGGGTAGTGGGGTCTAGGTCTGCGGCCTTGTGTCAAGGACTGGGCCTCTGGGTCTTTTCTGAGTGAGTGTGTGTGTGTGTGTGTGTGTGTGTGTGTGTGTGTGTGTGTGTGTGTGTGTGTGTGCCTGTGCCTGAATGTGTGTGTGTGTGTGTGTGTGTGTGTGTGTGTGTGTGTGTGTAGGTGTGTGTGTGTGTGTGTGTGTGTGTGTGTGTGTGTGTGTGTGTGTGTGTGTGTGTGCCTGTGTATGTGCGTGTATGTGTGTGTGTGTGTGTGTGTGAGTGTGTGTGTGTGTGTGTGTGTGTGTGTGTGTGTGTGTGTGTGTGTGTGTGTGTGTGTGTGTGTGTGTGTCAGTGTCTGTGTATGAGAGAGAGAGAGAGTGAGCCTTGGGCTGCCCCATGGCACCCCTCATCTGAGGTGTCAAACTCTGGATGCCAACACAAAGGCGGCGTGGGAGTGTGTTTGTGTGTGTGTGAGTGAGTGTGTGAGTGAGTGGCGCCGGCGACACTAAAGAGGTGCCAGCATCTGCAGCGTGGCGCACGCAGGGTGCCATGCCAGTGCCAGCACGCCCGCCGCCCCTCCCACCCCCTCCCCACGCCACCCCGTGCCCCTGTCAGGCCCTGGCAGCGTCCAGTCTGTCATCTGGCGGGCAGCTGTCTCTCATTACGGAAGCCAGCTGAGGCAGCAGGGTGCCAAGGAGCAGCGAGGGGCCCACAACTGCCCCGGCACATGATGGACCAGCGTCCACTAGAGCACAATAGCGCCAGCCCAGAGAGTGACAGATGCTTGGAGGGGTGGATGGAGGGATGGATGGATAGATGGATGATTGAGAGTGGAGAAATGAAAGAATGATGTCTCTGCTGCTTGCTTGAAGCTGTTGGATACAGGTGCTGACTCCTGATAGCAAAGAACATGTGATGAATGGATGGAGGAGAATGATATATATTTGATGAATGATGATCATATATATATATATATATATATAAATGAGTAAAGGACATCTCTCTGCTGACCTTGTCCACTGAGGTTTGAGAGCCGTCCTCCTCATGTGTGCAGGTTTTGTGAGGGACGTTATTGCTCCACATAAGGTTAATGTCTACGAGACTGGACCGTAGTAGCAACAGTAATCAAGACTGACCTTGGCATTCCGAATCGGAGAGCTGAAGACTTCTGGTGTCCTCTACTCTACTTCTTTAGAAAACCACCCTGGCTGCAGTGAGGAACGTATGCCTAAATTTAACACACGTAACAGGAAATGAATCACAGAGCCCCTGAGCATTGCATGGACTGTAAAGCATATATATCCCACACTCTATGGAAGTGCGTCTGTGTGTTTATGCGTGATTTTAATTAGAACAACAGAGCGTGTGTTTCCCTAACATGTAAGCCGTTGAGCTGAGAGTGTGTTGGTGGAGTGTGTGTATAGCGGAAGGAACCTCTAGGAGTGTTAGGATTCTGTCTGAGTCACACCTCCCAGCTTAGCATGCGGGCGACACAGCTTAGCTTAGCGCCGGCACATCACTCACAGCCAAATTAATGAAGTCACTCGGCTCCTTTCATTAGTGGGATAGAACTAATCTCTCTCTCTCTCTCTCTCATTCTATCTCCCCCTCCCTCGCTCTAACTCATTCACTCACCCTTTGTGTCTCTTCCTATCTCCCCTCCCTCCTTTTAGCTCTGTCTCTCACTCTCTTTTTGTGTCTCATCCTCTTGTGTGTGTCTGTCTCCTCTCTCTCTCTCTCTCTCTCTCTCTGTCTCTTCCTCACTCTAGACCCTCTCACTTTTTCTCGCTTCATCTCTCTTTCTCACTCGATCATTGTATCTCTCTCTCTCTCTCTCACACTTTTTCTCTCTTCATATCGCTCTCTCACTCAATCATTGTATGTTTCTGTTTCTCTCTCTCTCTCTCTCTCTCTCTCTCTCTCTCTCTCTCTCTCTTCTTCACAATCAGGCCATGAGACACATAATAAAGTAGGCCCACACATGATAATCAGAGTGGCTGAAATGGCCATGTCTGTGGCCAGAAAGCTAACTCACCACTGAGCACGTGCTGAAGCCATTTTGATTTTGCACTTCCATTTGCAAAGGCTAGATAAATGCAGATTTGTAAAAGTTAATGTCAAGGTTTCACCATGAACATAAATGTAATGTTGCTGAGTCATATCTTTTCCGTATTTTACCATATTTTATCATCCTTGAAATGTTTCAACAAATGGGCTTCAGGATTAGTTGGATAGTCTATGCGTCTGTCACGCTAATAATCACAATCTAACACGTCATTAAGTTTGTCCTGTACAGTCTTCCAACTCATTATGAGTCCCGTATTCAGTTTTTTTTGGAGGTCTAGGAAGATGAGAGTGAAATGTGTGTGGACACACACACAGTCACACACACACACACACACACACTCATTTCCTAATCTTTGGATAGCTGAACTTTGAAAACATCTCATGCATTCCTTTCTCTAATAACTTTCTGAAGTGCGCGCGCGCGCACACACACACACACACACACATACACCTCCTCAAAGCCAACAAGGAGTGCATACCTCTTTATCACCGAACCTCACATACCTACCGCCCATAGAGGAAAACCATCTGTGTAGCGTAGCCATATCAAACGTGTTTGTACAAATTGGCCCCGTGCGGCGAGGTGATCTGGGTTAAGCATCCTGCCTGAGCCCATAATGGCCGAGGTTAGGCCGGGGACAGCAGACACCTGACCTCAGATCAGTTTGAGGGGCGGAGAGGGGGGCTAGGAGAGTGCGTTTCTCCCCGGAGTGATTTCCACAGTTCAGGACTTTATGATAACACACCTCAGTGGAGGAGGAGAAGAGGCGGCGCTGGCCGGAGAGCCCCTGGGTGTCTCGTAATCACGCCGCCAAACGCCGAGCGCCGAGCGCCGAGTAGGGCTGTATGGTGCGGGGAGCTGCAATGAGCGTAGACGCCGTGGTTATAGATCAGACTGGAAATTATTTTTTTTCTACGAGCCCATTATCTTCCTCGTTGTGTCACGCCATAACAAATCCCCCGGGAAAATGTTGGACATGTGCAGGATTGTGCAGGAGGAGGTTCCTCCACAGAACCTGTGGATAAAAAGGTGTACAGTACTCAGAGAGAGAGAGGGAGGGAGAGGGAGAGGGAGGGAGAGAGAGAGAGAGAGAGAGAGAGAGAGAGAGAGAGAGAGAGAGAGAGAGAGAGAGAGAGAGAGAGAGAGAGAGAGAGAGAGAGAGAGAGAGAGAGAGAGAGAGAGAGAGAGAGAGAGGAAGTTTTGTGTGTGGGTGGAAAAAAAGCCAAACTGAGAGCTGAGGGAAAAACAAAGAAAGAATGTCTGTGTGTGCGTGTACATGTGTGTTTGTGTGTGTGTGTGTGTGTGTGTGTGTGTGTGTGTGTGTGAGTGTGTGTGTGTGTGTGTGTGTAGCAAGAGGGGAAATGAGAGCTGTCAGACAGACAGAGGGAACACGCAATAGAGAATGACAGGAATCGCCGCGTGTGTTTATGAAAGAGAGAGATAGAGACGGAGAGAGCGGAAGAGGAAGAAAAGAGGAGGGCGAGAAGCATCTGTATGAGATATGGGGTGATGGAGAAGGCAGGAAATGGAACAGAGGTTCCAACATCTGTCTCCATGTCACAAAGCTGGGAACTGGATGACTTCCATTCACACACTACGCAACTAATTCTAAAACTTGTCCTCCTCTCTCTCTCTCTCTCTCTCTCTCTCTCTCTCTCGCCTGAAACCATTCCCTATCTCCTCCATCTCTCTTTTTTCACTTCATCTGTCACTCCATCCTGTCTCCTTCCCTCTCCTCTAATTTGAATGACATCTGTGGCAGTGCATATGTTCCGCTGGCATCAGTCTGGGGAGCAGTCTCTAAAACTGACTGATGGGCCGGAGCGACCATGTTTATGACAGGCGAGATTCCGCTTCTCCCTCTGCACGCTTTGTTTGCTTCTCCCGTCAGGAAAGAGAAGGCGTATGAAAGAAAGCAGGTGTGTGTGTCTTGTGTGTGTGTGTGTGTGTGTGTGTGTGTACATGGTTGAGTGAATTTGTGTTCGTTTTTGTGTGTGTGTGTGTGTGTGTGTGTGTGTGTGTGTCTGGCTGTGTGTGTGTCTGGCTGTGTCTGTACGTCTTTGGATCAGTGTCCTTTGAGGTAGCCATGTGATGCTAGAAAAACTTTTCTTCAGAAACCTCCCCTTCCTCCCCTTTCGCCATTTCAGCGGCGAGGAAAACCCGGCACTCCTCTAGTGTTGTCACAAGACAGCAATCCGCTGCACACGTGTACATTAAAACCCTGCATATTCATGAGGCCCAGCGACGGAAAAAAACACATTTTATCTCGTCATCTGATACACACGAGGAGCTTTCACAAATATGTTCTTAAACCGAAAATGAGGTTTGTCTTATTCATGCATGCAAAGTGTTCGCGTCCGGCAGGAACGCAGGTGGCTTATCGTATAACAAGATGTGGATTTGAGGCTGTCCAGGTCCCATAGAGAAGCAGAGATCTCCTTCATGCCGTGAGTGTAATGCTATGTACTGTAAGGCTGGTGGTGGTTATCTTGGCTCTCCCAGTAGGCGTATGGACAACATGCATGAGAGAGGGGAGGGGGGGGGGAAGCGTTTGAGGACAGCGATGCTAAGATGGAAGCCTGGAGAGTGCTGTGACTTTAAACCCTTCAACTCGACCTTCCCTGCAGACAAACACCCCATGTGTGGTGTGCGCTCACGCAGAGACACACACACAGCACTCACACGCACGCACACACACACACACACACACACACACACACACACACACACACACACACACACACACACACACACACACACACACACACACACACAAACACACACACAGCACAC
>NC_085014.1:18429270-18439270 GCF_963854185.1 Sardina pilchardus | reverse complement strand
AAAACAGAAAATCTTCAGGCTGTAATCCCCAGCCCCACCCCCTGATGTGTCTTTAGGCCTAAGGGTTCCTTAGGGGAAGTGGTAAGAATGAGAAATGGGCTTGGGCCTAAAAGCAACACTAAAGAGTTTTTTGTACCTTAAAATAATGCTTCTAAAATCATCTCAGTGGTTCATCAACATGTAACAGGGTGAACGGCACTTCTGCATTCCTTTCGTGGAACCTCTATAGGCTAAAACCGCACTATGTACTGTAAGTTTACCAGATCGGGTGACAGATGTAGTTTGATGGAATGAGACATAAGAAACGGCAAATTTGACTTGCTTCGATGTCGCAATATCGTCATACAGTAGACTATACATCATACTTTCATAAAATCATGCAACATACTCTATACTGTCTATGGACATTGTTATTTGCTGGATAAACAAATAGCGTTTATGCGACAGAGGAAGGGTGCTTCAGTGTTGCTTTAAGTTGCCTTTTGGTTTGAAATGTCTCCAATAAGGAGTCCACCCTCCTTGGTCAACAGATGAGTAACACACACACACACACACGAGTGTGGTAGAGCGATGTCACCAACTGTCAACCGGATTCCCAAACCCGCCGTTGCCAATTTGTGTCACTTTGGATATAAACATCTGTTTCTCAAGTTACTGTAACTTCAGGAGTCAACTTTAACAATTAGGTTATGACACAGTTCTCAAAGAGTTCCTTCATTTACACTCCCTCTCTCTGTTTTGTAACATTGGGTGTTTGATTCCCTGAATTGCTCAAGGGAGACTGACTTGTTTCCAGAACTTTACTGACCAGACAGATAGATGACGAATAGATGAATAGATGGTGAGAGTGTGTGCATGTGTGGAAGTGTCCTGTGTCTGTGTTTGAGAGTGTGTATGTGTGTGTGTGTGTGTGTGTGTGTGTGTGTGTGTGTGTGTGTGTGTGTGTGTGTGTGTGTGCGCATACATAGTGTCACCGCTCTGCCTGGCTCCTTCTTGTGTTTGTCTGTTGCACCTGTCTCGTACAGGTCAGCTGGGCACAGGTGTTCCAAGTCGCACTACATCACTTCCTTTAAAAAGCTCTCTGAACGTGTCCAGGCATCCACTGCCCAGCCTCCTTCTCTGCCGCACTATTTATTTATTTATTTTATTTGCTTATTCATTACACCACATTATTCTTATTCATTACACCACATTATCCTGATTGCTTACACATTTATTTTCCAAATCAAGAACTAATACTGACTTTACTGAACCGTAGTTTGTTAAGTTATTTCTCTTTAATAAATCTAATCTATTACTGTGTGCGGACAAAAAAATCCATCCTTCAAAGCACATGACACACACGCACGCACGCACACACACACGGCACGCATCACACACGGACACACACACGCACACAAACACGCACACGCACACACACACAAACACACACACGGCACGCGGCACACACACACACACACACACATGTGTGTCATGTGCTTTGAAGGATGCGGCACACACACACACACACACACATGTGTGTCATGTGCTTTGAAGGATGGATTCAGGCATAACCATTCCACAGATTCTGCTACTTGTTTATTAACCGAAAATATCAAACAATCACTTGACAAGGGAAACATAGTTGGGGCAGTATTCTTAGATCTAAAAAAGGCATTCGATACAGTAAATCACAGCATATTAATATCAAAACTAGCTAAATTCAATTTATCTAAACAAACATTGTCATGGTTTGAATCATATTTAAAAGGTCGTGAACAGTGTGTCTTAATTAACAATGTAAGATCAACCTTTCTCAAAATTGAGACAGGGATCCCTCAGGGCACTGTTTTAGGACCCATACTCTTCAGCCTTTATATCAATGACTTGCCAGATGTATGTCCAGATATAGGTCTACAGATGTATGCAGATGACACAGTGGTGTATGCATCTGGTAACAGCTGTACTTCTGTGGCTGACAAACTAAATACCAATCTGGACAAAATATCATCTTGGCTGGTGTCATCTTGTCTAACTTTAAACACTAAAAAAACTAACTCTGTCTGCTTCTCCATTAAAAAACTTCCCTTAAAACAAATCTTGAATGTACAAATTAATGGTGAGCCTATCGAACAAGTACCAGAAGTGACATATCTGGGAATAATTATAGACTATCAGTTGAAATTTAAAAGTCATATTAAGAAAATGTGTAAATCCATTAAGGTCAACTTGGGCTGTTTTAGGTTGATAAGAAACTGCCTGACTTATGACTGTGCTTTTATTTTTATGAATTCTATGATTCTTTCACATATATCTTTTGGTTTAACCACATGGTCTCAAGCTCACCAGTCATCACTTAAGGCCATAGAATGTCTGTATAACCGAACCCTGAAAGTCCTGGACAAGAAGAGAATTAGGTACCATCACTGTAAAATTCTAACTAAACACAAGATTTTAAGTTTTGCTAATTTCATATCCCTGCACTTTGTTAAACTGGTCTTCAAATGCCTGAACAACACTGCCCCTCTACCCCTTTGCAAAACAATAAAACAGCAAAGTAGTAGATCTACCACCCGAGCAGCATCAAAAGGCAATTGTAGCATCCCTTTCCGTAGAACATCATTTGCCCAAACTGCCTTTTCTGTGAAAGGGGCAAAATTATGGAATTCTCTGCCAGACAACCTGAAATCAATTCCAACATTAGCCACCTTCAAAAAAACCACCAAATTGTGGCTCTTTCAGGAACAACAATGCAATCATTTTTAGTTCTTACACTTTGTTTTCTCTTGTACACTTTTTTTCCTTTTTCCATTTACTCTGTTTTACTCCATTTATTTACTATTTTTAAATGTTGCCAATCTGTATTTTATTTTTTACTCAAAAAGCCCTACTAGGGACAAGTGTTGTAAATTAGCGTCAGCTAAAAATGCTATGATGCATGCATCAGATGACTTTTTAAGCTTGTCTATGTTTTTGTATCTGTCCCTATCTAAATAAACCTTAATAATAATAATAATAACACACACACACACACACAATGACAACTTGTATAATAACTTTTCCCTTCATCTCTTCGTACCACTTTCATACTTTTGCTGACATTACTTTGGCAACACTTGTGTGCCTTTTTGCCAGTAAAGCATTTGACTTTAAGATGGAGGTTAGATATGTGTGTGTGTGTGTGTGTGTGTGTGTGTGTGTGTGTGTGTGTGTGTGTGTGTGTGTGTGTGTGTGTGTGTGTGTGTGTGTGTGTGTGTGTGTGTGTGTCCACAGCCAGGTGCTTACCCACCCATTACTATCTGAATACTGAATATCTGGCATATGGCCATTTGGACTGAGCCTGATCAAAATTAAAACACTCACTCACCCACCTACCCCAATCCCCCCGACGACACACACACACACATAGCCTATATACACACACACACACACACACACACACACATACATGCGTACACCCCCTCTGCTGATGTGTGCAGATCTCATGATTCCCGCTTGTCATCTGTGTAATTTCTATCATCAGCAGAAGCTAATGGTATTTAGCAGATAAAGGGCCAATATGCTAATCGGAGACATCCATTGATTTTTAAACTGAGAGGGGCGGAGAGGGAATCGGGTTTCATTAGCATAACCATTCACTCGCATGCCAGGATACTGTCCCGTGTCCCCTGTCCTGTGATAATGTACTTCCATCCATGTGCGTTTGATGACGCGTGCGAATAACCGTGGAAAACCGTGGCGGATGACCGCATTGTGGGTGTTTTACACGCCAACCTGAAGGTGCTTTTCTCAAGAACTGACTCCCACCTGAAAAGTGTTATTTTGTGTGCAGAAACGGTGTGAGTGGCTGCTCTGTGTGGCTCTTACCTGTAAATACCCTCTCTGTGGGAATAGAGCTGCAGCAGTGTCTCTGTGGAGAGAGATGCCTCTGTGGTGCCAGATGTCCCACAGGCCTCCTCAAGCCTCCCACTCGAGTAGAGGGCCCATGGGGGGCTTGGTGCCTCGGTGTCGGTGCAGGTGCCTGGCAGCGTCCCCCCCCCCCCCCCCACCGCCCCTCCTCCACCTGGCTCAGATGGGTACTACCTGGGTGAAAGTTTCAGGCTGGCAGCGGGCCAGGTTCTCAAGGTGCCGGGCCTGAGTTGCACCGCAGGGAGGCTGGATCACACATGCACACAGACGTACACAAACACACACGCACACACACGCACACACACGCACACACACGCACACACACACACACACACACACACACACACACACACACACACACACACAGAAACGCTCACATTGTGTTCAATTTCTCACAGGCTCTCTCTCTCTCTCTCACACACACACACACACACACAAACAGACACTGACATGAACGGCAGGGGAATGTGCGAAGAAAGAAAGAGAGGGAGGGAGGAGAGAGAGAGAGAGAAAGAGATAGGAGACACAAAGAGGAAATGTAAGAGCAGAAGAAGATATTTGGAAAGGAAAGGGAGAGAAAGAATTTATACACACACTCCTACACTCCCACACACACACGCACACACTGTGTCCTCAAATCTCTCTCTCTCAGTGTGAAGGATTTAAAGAGCAGGCACCCCTTCTGAGCCTTCAGAGTGAGTGAGAGGGACAGAGACCTGAAAATTACTATGTGTGTGTGTGTGTGTGTGTGTATGTGTGTGTGTGTGTGTGTGTGTGTGTCTATCTCGGTCTGTACTTGTGTGCAATGTGTGCGTGTGTGCACTTATACACATTCTGAGAAAGTGCATGAACCTGGAGCCATTTTGGCACTGGCAACTGCACTGCAAGTGGTGGTGGTGGTGGTGGTGGTGGTGGTGGTGTGCGCTGCCACCACATTCCTCACCGCATGAGTCAGGTCTCATAGCTGCTACCAGAGGCTAACTGTAGGGGCTAGCTCTAGCGCCCATCCCCTGAGCCTCCATCACCATCCTTCATTGCTCCTGGCTCTGCCCGCATAAACAGGGCTAATTCCTCTCCTAGCGCCTCCATCGCTAATGGCTAAGCGAGATCAGCGGGGGCCCTGCAAGGCTCTGTCTCTCCAGTGCCTTCTTAAGCCAGTCAAATGAACCCAGGCTTCCTCAGGAGGGAATCTGCCTGCAAAAGGAGAGAGTCTTGGCTTTGTGAGCATCCAGGCTGTGCTGCAATCCATTCTTAGATATTATGCCTAAGAAAAAACAGTATGATAATTCAACAGTATGGCGATGCAAATAAAATGTTACACAAGCCAGCAGGTCTGGATCAAAGCAGTTTGAATTTAAAATGGTGACTAGTTTCCACTGAACAGTAGTAAGTGAAGAATACAAAACTGTAGATGTTTAGTGTGTGGATGTGTGTGTGTGTGTGTGTGTGTGTGTGTGTGTGTGTGTGTGTGTGTGTGTGTGGTAGTGAGAACTAGTGTTTGTGTTGTTCCTGCGATTTGTACCTCTTGTATTTCTGCACACAGCATTTGAAGGTGCTGTAATGGCAAGCTTCCCACAGAGAAAAATCACTTTAAAAAGCTCTCTTTCAAAAATGTCTCTCTTGCCCCAAATAGCAACTGGTGCCATCATAACGCTGTCAACATCACAGCCTGGCTTTCAAAGTATTTTGCTTCAACAACGGTAGGCAGGTTGAGACAGAGACAGGAAATAGTATTATTACCAACAATGGCAGCACAATGGTTAAAGTCACCTCAACACTTTTGGATACTTTACAGATAGGGTGTTTGAAAGCTGCTTCAGAATTTGTTGGTATCAACACAAAAATGTGTTGTTCAGGAATGCCAGTCATCCTTCATTAATTGTATGTTTTTGTCATTTCAACTCTCTGGAAGTTGTAAGGGGTAGTATACAATCTCTGGCAGAAGACAGACTATACAGGTCGGGCACAGTTCTTCCCTCTTGACAGCCCCCCGTAACCTATCAAAGTCTTTCCATCCATATTTGTGTTTGCCAAAGGAAAATACAAGAGAAAAGTAAGAGGAGTCGTGCGCTCTGTAGAATCCAGAGCACGCATACATTTGCACAGAGGACATGATCCCACTTTAGCACTCATACTTTCTTTTGCGTGGAGATACGAGCGTCAAGTCAAAATGAAACTGTCTACGGGCTATTAGCACAAGGACAGAACATGTGTTTGCTGCTGCCAAGATGCTCGTCTGACAAACCCTGAAGTGAAATCATTTATGCACCGCCATGATGGCTCTCAGTACGCTACTCAGAAAAAAAGGTTAATAATATAATAATAATAATATAATTTGATTTCTGTGCTGTCTGAAATTTGGATATTTGCTATTAAGTCGGATGTCTGATTTGTATCTCGATACTCAGCATGTCTCTCTCTTTCTCTGTCGCAGTTAATTTCTGAATTCATATTACTGTGTATCAGGGGTCTGAGTATCCTATTCAGGTTAACCTGTAGTTTAGTACAACACTGGTGTGAATATCATACCCCCCCCTCCCCCCATTTTATTTTCCCTCTAGTGTGAATACCCCCGTATTAAGCATTGCCACGAGGCTATTTAGATTTTATGATCTTTTTATGTGCTGAATTAATTCCTAAATTGAATAACTTCGGGCCATCCACAAAGGTTTGTGCTCATAATTAAATAGCATTTCCTAAAATAATCTGTATCAAGGCTTTGGGGCCCGGAATCAGTTCAAGGCTAATTTAAAGGCCCACGTTTTCTATTAGTTTCCTATTAAGCGATTGGACATTAAATTACTCTGGGGTTACGCTGACAGGGGACCGGACGAATCAGAGAGAGGTCGAGCGAGGCGACAACTCATCAGTTACCGTAGCAACCCGTCGCCGTGGTGATTTGTACCTGTTAATGACCCATAATGTTAAATGGTGCATGAGTGGGCGATTGGCGAATCAAAGTGTCAGCGTTCGAATGCACATGTTTCTGAATAATTTGTTCGGCGAGAGAGAGCAGAGTGTAAAGTTGTGATCTTTTTCAAATGGCCCTTCTGAAAATCAATGGTACATTAGTCATATTGATGAGAGCGTCGAACAGACAGACAGAAATGGAGCCAGACATCTCTCTCTCTCTCTCTCTCTCTCTCTCTCTCTCTCTCTCTCTCTCTTCTCTCACTCTCTCTATTCATCTATCTGCCTCCACACCGATCGGAGACAGCAGATGATCAATTAAAAGATGGCCAACACTTTGCAAATGGACAGATTTAATAGGCACATGTCAAATCATTTGCATCGGTAATAACGGACACCATTGCACATAAAACCTTCTGTTAAATATCATTACCATACAAATACCTACATTATTTCACCAGAAAGGCGGCCCCTAGCCAATTATAAACTCTCTGAAACTTACAATAGCTCCATGTAATTATGCACATTTCGCACAATGTATTTTTTACGTCAGTAATTACAGGCTACTGTTGAAATCGTGGGTAGACTGAAAGTGATGTTAACGTCCGAAAGATGCCGGAGAGAGATTTAGAACGGTCAAAGATCAGACAGACAGAGCATGAACGCCAAGAGAAAAGCACTCCCTTTAGACATGCCAGTTTGTGCTTTAAAGTCCATATGTCACGACATTCAAACAACAGTATCGAACAAGTAAGTCGTCACGCCATGAAAACACCAGGGAGAGGGAGGGGAGAGAGAGGTAGGAGAGAGAGAGGGAGGAGAGAGTGTTTATATTTGTGGCTGATGATTTCTGGGAATGCTCTTCGCTGGTCATAATGAAGTAGTCTGTGTTTTAAACACTCCCTCTCTTTCTCTCTCTCTCTCTCTCTCTTTCACTCTCTCTCACACACACACACACACACACACACACACACAGTCTCACATATGCAAATTGATCTACACACAAAAGCATTTAGGAAAAAAAACACGCACACACACACACACACACACAAGCAAGCAAGTACACACACACACACAAACACACACACACACACTCACACACACACACACACACACACACACACACACACACACACACACACACACACACAAACAAACGCACACAAACATGATGAGGGACGAGGGTGACTAATCCCTTTTTAAAAATCACTCTCACACCATCAAAACACAAATCGTTCCCTCAGCCCTTGATGTTAGCCTGCATTTTCAATTTTGTCAATTAGGGTCGGCGGGAAAAAAAAAGGAAGGGATCTTTTAATAAAGAAAAGCTTTTTTTCATATTCTAATGGGAGCCTACTGTGCTTGCCACAGCTGGCTTACTGCTTCAGAGGCGAGATCAATCTTTTAAGCAAGGTCAATATCCCGCCGTGAAGTAAAGGGGAGGGAGGGAAAAAACCTAGCGGTTAGCGCAGGCGTTTTAACTAGCAGGAGCTGAGAGACTTCTTTGTCCTGAGAGACTGGAAGTGGAGGCGGTGGAGAGAGCGAGAGACAGGCTGCCATTATTGAACAGGCCTGTACTAGATGGACAAAAGGTACCTCACTCTGGATTATTTATTTATTTTTTGATGTATGTCTTTATTAGAAACTTTTCCCCTCGTCAATTTCCAGAAAATCATTTTGAATTCATGTAGTCAAAGAGAGAAAAAGAACACCCCCTTCTTCCCCACTAGCCACCAAGGCTCACCGTGTAGCCTACTCTTGAGATCTGGAACCCCCCCCATGTGAAAGTATAGTCAACCTGCCAGCACCTCTTCAAATATTGTATTAAGATATACTGTAGTAAAAGTAGCACTGAAATATGAAAAGGAATGTCAACCTACCATAGTACCATAGTGGCATGGTTTTTAAATGTAAGACTGTGGAGTGCAGTATGTGCTTTCTCATGACTGCACTCAAGGTCTCTTTGAGAGCAACAACTTGTCGTTCAACTCGACTGCTGTGGCATTGTGCTGTTCAGCTCCAGGGAGACGGCTGTTAGCTATGTCACTCAACGCAAACAAGCAAAGCACATCGTTTTGCTGAAACGTCGGGCGCTTTTGGTTTGAATGGTTTTCGAAATGAGCACAGACGTAACGGCGTTTTCAGAAGGCAGATTTGCATGAGTGTCAGTATTGCTAGTATGCTAAGTGAATAGCGTTGACGAGGATCTTCGCAATGACGCACTGCGCGTTTATGGGTCATTAACAGGTAGTTTTACTGACACTATGCCCGACAGGAGATAGATCTAACACCCATAAAGACACCATCAGTGAGGAAACGGCCTCTTTGTTTGATGTTTATAGCAGCATACATTACACGTCATGGCAGTATGTCTGCAGGGCTGAATAGATCAGGTTTTATATATCAGTCAGATGTTACAGGGGTTTCACTCTCCACATTGTTTCACTGAGAGCGGAGTAGCAGATTGATGACTCGGCAGTATGTGGTATGGATACCATAGGGGGACAAACAGTGTTTTCAGATCATTTGTCAATGTAATTCACCATCCATATAGCTCAGTATTGGGAATTGATTCCTGATTTATTTCCTTGTGGATTATTTAATTTAGTTCCCCAGTCGTCTTCTCCCAGTCTCCCCGCTTAGGGTCAGAGCATCAGTGGGGTTGGTGTTGGTGGGGACTCCATAATGGCTCTCTGTCTGCTGCAAAGACCTCGAGCTGAAGGAATGAGAAAATTGAACAGTTTCATTTAGTTTCAAGTCACACGGAAAACACATCAGTGTCAAAGAAATGTGAGACAGATATGAGGGAGAGAGAGAGGGAGAGAAAAGCAGAGAGAGTCACCACAAGCAAGCTAAGGTCAACTTTTAATGCAATCTCTCTCTCTCTCCCTCTCTCTCTTTCTCTCACACCTCATCATCATCATCATCATCATCATCATCATCATCTTTCTTCACTCCTTCCTCCATTTTCCCGCCTTTCTCACCCCATCATTTTCATTTCTTTTATCTGGCCTCCACTGCAATCAGGGCCGGGGCCTGCCGAGTATCTCTCCCGTGGCTGGGCCCTGATGGCGTTTCCAAAAGGCCATCCTGATAAGGGGGCCATCGCGGGGCTGATCATACATTCTGATCAGACTCTGGAGGCTCTGAGGGAGCGGTGCTGCTTTCCAACCAGCACCACCCCTCCTCTCCTCCTCTCCTC
>NC_085014.1:18424270-18426770 GCF_963854185.1 Sardina pilchardus | reverse complement strand
TACATAATTTGGCACGGTGATCAATAACATCAGATAATGACAGACAGCCAGCATCATTGCCAGTGATTTGACTGAAATTAGCATGTGGTTTCACGACACGGATGGACCCTTGCTGATAAGGGGATATCAATACGTGCTCGTCGATACTTGCATAATACATATGTGTTGTTGACATATACGCGCACATAGACGTATGTATGCTGCATGAGGATGAGGATTATAGATCTGGAATCAAGCAATTTTGATTTAGGATGTTTTGCACGTAAACAAGCAGACACAGATACCTACACAGACACACACACACACCTATACATTGTATCCAAACATCCAATTAAACACACAATTCATCTCATGTACACATGCACAGTACATCTAAACATACAAATGCACACATGAACAAACACAAACAGAATACTATGTATATATACACTCACAAACACACACGCTGCATTCACCTCACCCTTCATTCATTGCTCATTTTAAACTGTGCCTGCTCTTTGTTCAGCGTTCCATTAAATACAAGTTGTCCAATTGATTTTCCCAGCGTGGTGCCTCTTTATAGACTACTTAAGACGTTTGCTTGTTTATTTCAGGAGGTAAATACTGACGGCGTGCAAAGGTCTGCCCACACCTAGAGAGAGGTTCTCTCTCCATGACTGACCGCTACAAAGGGAGCCGCAGGAGAGAAAGCGAGAGGCGATAAAAGATACGGAGAGAGGAAAAGACGGAGAAAGAGGTGGAAAGAGGAAGCGAGCGAAGAGGAAGAATAGGGGAACATATGAATGAGGAGAAAGGACAGAGGTGAAGATTGGGGAAAGGAAGAAAGAGAAGAACTGAGCTAGTTCAATGGAGAGAGGGGAGAGGGGGAGGGGGCGTAAGGCCAGATGGAAAAAGGGAAGGAATATGTTTTTGGAGGTGAGTAGCACTGTATAGAGAGAGAGAGAGAGAGAGAGAGAGAGAGAGAGCGAGAAAGAGAGTGAGATGGGAAAAGAGAGACAAAAGGAACACAGACATAGGGGAGGGCAATGATTGTGTATGGGTAGAAGAGTCTATCTCTCTCCCTCTGTGTGTGTGTGAGTGTGTGTGTGTGTGTGTGTGTGTGTGTGTGTGTGTGTGATGTTTTCCTTGGTTACCTGTTCCCTAGTATTTAGGAGTAGTGAGATGGAAACACACACATACACATACACACATCATGTTTGAGTGTGTGTGTGTGGGGGGGGGGGGGGGGTGAATAAGACCAAGTGAGTGACAGAGAGAGAGGGAGAGAGAAATGGATAGAAAGATAGAAGAGAATAATTTCCATTGATTTTTATAGTTTTCAGAGTGTGTTAACTGGTCTTGGCTGTGAGCTTGCAATTTTCTATGGCATTGTGTGTGTGTGTGTGTGTGTGTGTTTGTGTGTGTGTGTGTGTGTGTGTGTGTGTGTGTGTGTGTGTGTGTGTGTGTGTGTGTGCCGCATGTGTGATGCTTGCTGTCATCGGTCTTTGCAGTCTTGTCGATCTGAATCCAATGCAGAGGAGATGAATCACCATTTTTTAAAAGCCGACTGAGAAGCAGAAAAGAGAAAGAATGTCATGCAACATTCAAAAATACACACACACACACACACACACACACACACACAGTCACACAGTCACACACACAGAGAGAATAGACCATATGCTGTTTCAAAATGACACTGGTAGCACAAATCTACGTATGATATCTTTGGTTATCAAACCATAGGGAACTGTACACTCACACTCACACTCACACACACACACACACACACACACACACACACACACACACACACACACACACACACACACACACACACACACACACAGCACGAGCGAGGACGGCTTTGGCTTATCACACACTGGGGAATTCCCAGCTGACACAAATCAGACTAATGGCGGCCTTTACTTGATTTCTCTCAACATTTGCAGAAGGCAAACGTGTAAACATGTCAACAGCTCCGTCCAACGGCGCAGAAAATGACGAAAAACAACACAACACTAAAACAAACAGAACGGAGGGAATCACCACGGGCCCCAGGGGAACCAAAGAGATAGAGAAAGAGAGAGGGAGAGCGAGAGAGAAAGAAAGACAGAGAGTGAGGGAGAGAGAGATAGAGTGAGAGAGAGAGAGCAAATGGCTCTTTGAAGAACGTCGTGAACAATTTATCCTTGTGCAATGCCATGGAGCGACCGAGCGGCGTGTTTGTATATACAGTGAATAGCTGGCCTGTGGCATCCCTCTCCTGTGTGCCCTATAAATAATTGCATTAAGATGAGGCTAAACAGTGGCGCGACTGTGCAAACACACGCAGGCCTGGAACCGGGGGGGGGGGGGGATGGCGACCAGTGAGGAAACTCTGTCTGGTCACTGGGGAAAGTTGAGCTGGCCTCGGCAGAGAGCAGGGAGGGGCGGACATCTCTCGCATGATTTCTGAAAATATATTTGAGCTGTCAATCACTTTTAAGAGGCAGAAGATGTAGAGTTTGTATATGTGTGT
>NC_085014.1:18402549-18405049 GCF_963854185.1 Sardina pilchardus | reverse complement strand
TGCACAGGAGTGCAGGGTGCCAGTTGTTCTCTGCCGAACGCGTCCGATGCCGCCTGGTCTGAAGTGGACGTTGACTGACAGGAAAATAATCAGAGGCTGTGCGTGTCTGATCCGCTCCCCGCAGACAGATGGCCGTCATTTTTTAACGGCTTTTAATTATTTAATTCCGTATATGGGCTGGCCTGTGCCCAGCGGCCAATGGAGGGATTCGCTCCAAAATGTTTTGATTTGGTCCCAAACGGCACTGCCCACATCGCGATGCCAGTCGGTGCATTTTGAAGCACCCCGCTCCTCGATCCATCCTGCCCCCCATAGCAGCCGCCTCTTGTTTGAGAGCAGTTTGTCTTTCACTCCTGATGTCCTGGCAATCCATCACTTCTTCACATCTGTTTGCTGTCGGTCTGTCATTGTCAAGCTGGCAGACACGACCACCCGGTAACCCCCCACAACTGGAGGGTATGCGGGCACACACACACACACACACACACACACACACACACACATACACACACACACACACACACACACACACGTATGCATACACACGCATGTATGCATACACACACACACACAAACACTCTCTCACCTCACACACACATGTGTGCATATACACACATACACATAAATAGATTCACACATACACATACACACACACACAAAACACACACACACACACACACACACACATACACACATAGACACACGCACGTGTACGCATATGCAAACACACTCTCTCACACACACATGCATATACATACACACACACACACACACACACACATACATAGACACACACACACACACACACACACACACACACACACACACACACATACATAGACACACACACACACACACACACACACATACAGTACATGTGTGCAAAAAATGCTGATAGGCATATATTTGAGTGAGCATCTGTGAGTACTTGAGAGTGAGCATATGCATGCAGACAGATACACACACACACACGTATGGTACAAACTTGCATTTACACTTGCCAGCCTACAGTACACAAATGAAGTACTGTATGCATTTATGTACAGTATGCATATTGAAAGACATAGAGATGAGTGAATAAGTGGCAAGCTCACTATGCATGAAAGTGATTGCATCTACAAGTGTGGAATGAGTGCATACATAACTACACACACCCACACACACAATCTGGCAGAAACCCACTCCCCCCACACACACACAAACACACACACACACACACACACACATACACACACATAGAATATGCCCAGACATCAGCAATACGCGTATACCACTTACAAATGCAAATGTGAAAACGCATTAAACTCACATCCTCCATGGACATGTAACACGCACATGAGCACACACACACACACACACACACACACACACACACACACACTCTCTCTCTCTCTCTCTCTCTCTCTTACACACACACACACACACACACACACACACACACACATGCATACATACATACATAAACAAGCACATATGCACACACATGCATATACAAAAGCACTAACACACACACACACACACACACACACACACACACACACACACACACACAGACACAGACACGGACACACATCAACTTATCCCCCAGGGAACATGTGCATGAATACCACCAGAGATGCATCACACAGCAACTGGCTCCATGCCACGTTTACATGCCGTCCTCATGCCACGTACACATGCCGTCCTCATGTTACCAGTCTCCCTCGCTATTCCTATGACTATGCCTCCAATGGTAAGAAGATGGGTGCCTTAAACGGCTCCACACACACACACACACACACACACACACACATATCAACGTAACCCCCTGGAAAAATGAATGAAAATGAATGAATACCACCAGAAACGCATCACACAGCAACTGGCTCCATGCCACGTAGACATGCCGTCCTCATGCCACCAGTGCCCCTCGCTATTCCTGTGACTGTGCCTCCAATGGTGGGAAGATGGTTGCCTTAAACGGCTCCTCTGTGTCTTCCTCATCGTACATGTTTTAATTGGATTAGTTAATGGGGATAAATGACTCCGTGGGAATTCTCAGACCAAGAAATGTGGGGAGCAAAAAAAAAAAAAAGAAGAGAAAGAAAGAAAGAAAAAAAAGAAAGAAGGGAGGAACAAACAAAAGTGAGAGGAAGAGCAGAGACAAAAGAGGAAGAAGGATAATGTGGAAAATAAATTCATTCCCTCCCTGCATGGTGATCGAACTAGGTCATTGACAATAACGCAGACACAATGTGGCAAAATGCAGGGAAGCAGAACGGGACCATTGTTTGAATCATGTTGGGAGTGAAGAAAAAAACGTTCCGACACCGAGTCACAATGCCATTGTTTCCCGGGGGTTCTCGTCGCAATAAATGGTTGTCACAGTATTTTCCCGTCGACTGTAACAAACGCAGACTACGCCACCCACTTCGACAACTGGTGCCATGCTGCTAAAACAAAGACTAGCGAAGGTATTTAGGACCTGAGAGGCACACCAATGCACCATGAGAGAGAAAAA
>NC_085014.1:18390049-18392549 GCF_963854185.1 Sardina pilchardus | reverse complement strand
GTGTGTGTGTGTGTGTGTGTGTGTGTGTGTGTGTGTGTGTGTGTGTGTGTCTGTCTGTGCATATTTTCACATGAATGTGCCTGCAGATATTCCAAGCAATCCGTTCACTTTGTTTTGTTTTATATTTGCTATATCAAACCTCATTTGCCAGTCACTGAAACAAATAACAACCCAGTCAAGCACACACACACACACACACACACACACACACACTCCTCCAGCCTTATTAATGTCAGCAGCGTGGTTTGTGTGATCTGACAAGCGTCCAGATAAGTGAGGACCGAAGGTTTGGGATGGCACGACTCTCATTTTGTCTGCATCTCATCTCCTGGCACCAAATTAATATTTACACCCTAATGTTAAGTGTGCGCTGGAATCTCTCTCTCTCTCTCTCTCTCTCTCTCTCTCTCTCTCTCTCTCTCTCTCTCTCTCTCTCTCTCTCTCTCTCTCTCTCTCTCTCTCTCTCCTCCCTCTCCCTCTCCCTCTCTCTCTCTCTGGGAGGACACACTTGTCTAATTGCCTGTCAGATCAAAAGGTTTCCTGTTTCCTCTATGTGGATCACCGCAGATCTGTGCTGTCAACACAATGGAGGAGGAACTCGCCAGAAAGAGAGAGAGAGAGAGAGAGAGAGATGCCGGGGGAGCGAGAGAGGGAGAGAGAGAGGGATGTGAGAGGGAGAGTGGGGTGAGAGAGGAAGAAAGGAGTGAGAGAAGAAGAGAGGGGGGGAAAGCGAAAGAAATCGAGAGAGAGGGATGTGAGAGGGAGAGTGGGGTGAGAGAGGAAGAGAAGGGTGAGAGAGGAAGGGGGTGAGAGAAACCAAGAGAGAGGGAGAGAAAAAGGGAGAGAGAGAGAGGGAGGAAAGAGAGACAGTGGAGAGATTCAGTAGGGATTGTACATTTAAAACGGAGGGAAAGATGGATCCAGTGAAAGCAAGAGAGGGTACTGATGTACTGGAGGAAGCGAGGGAGGAAGAAGAGAGGGAGAGAAAGAGGGAGGAAGATAAGGATGGAGAAAGGGAAGAAGACAGGTGCTGAGAGAGATGGAGTTGGCTAAGTAGGGACTAGGAAGGCTTCAACAAGACCTCCTAAAAGTGAAGAATGAAAGCATGAAAAAGACTGAAAGACTGAGCGAGAGAACACGAGACAGAGAGAGAGAGAGAAAGAGAGTGTGAACCCAAACACCCCACCCTATCAGAAAAGCAACAGAAGAACCACAGAAAAACGACAAAAAAAGATGGAGAGACAAAGAAAGACTAGAGGGAAAAAACAGAGGAGGAGGATATTGCGGATGCTGCGGCGTTCCCTTGAGAGCGGAGTGTGTGTGTGTGTGTGTGTGTGTGTGTGTGTGTGTTTTAATCTGGTCGGGTCGTCCTCGGTGTCTGTGTCCTGCTCCCTGACCCAGCACCTGGCCAGGCAGCCAGCGCTCTACCCGGAATACCTCATTAAGCTTTAATTCATCTGCGTATCCTATTTCTATAATAGACCATTGATTTTTACTCAAAGCGGCAGACCATAAATAATTCCTCTTCAAATCTTTTTCCCTGCCTCTGTTTTTTAAGGGTGTGTGTGCGTGTGTGTGTGTGTGTGTGTGTGTGTGTGTGTGTGTGTGTGTGTGTGTGTGTGTGTGTGTGTGTGTCTGTGTGTGTCTGTGTGTGTTGCTCTGCCCTGACACCCCAGGGTGTGTGAGGGTGTGGGTGTGGGTGTGGGTGTGTATGTGCACTTGTACATGAGTGTTTATCTCAAAGTACACTTTGGTGTGTGTGTGTGTGTGTGTGTGTGTGTGTGTGTGTGTCTGTGCCAGTCTGTTTTTTTTATGTTGGTATCACACCTCATTCACCCCTAGGTCTGTACACCAGAAAAAGACACACTCTCTCTCTGTCTCCTTCTGTCTCCCCCTCTCTCCTCTCTCTCTCTCTCTCACTCTCTTTCTCTCTCTTTCTCTCTCTCACTCTCTCTCTCTCTCTCTCCTCTCTCTCTCTCTTCATCTCTTCCTCTCCATCCCAGCATCTGCGAGGCCGCAGCCTCCACAGCCGTTGCCGTGCAACTTTCCACTCGTCTCGGCAGATGGTGTGAGCAAACAGCGGGGCCCAAACAGGCCTCCTCCACGCAGGAGCTTCTGACCCGGGGTCTTCCTCCCCGCGCCCGCGCCCCAACCTCATCCATCACAGGCTAAGGACAACGAGCTGCTCTGACATCAGCTCTCACCACGCCAACAAACAGACAGAGAGGGAGAGAGAAGCAGAGAGAGAGAGAGAGAGAGAGAGAGAGAGAGAGATAGAGAGAGAGATGGAAAAAAGGACAGGCACCCTTACTGGAAGCTTCATGGCAATAAGGAAGGCTATTGCTAGAGAGTAGGAGTGTAATTGGTACGCGTGTGTGTGTGTGTGTGTGTGTGTGTGTGTGTGTGTGTGTGTCTGTGTCTGTGTGTGTGTGTGTGTCTGTGTGAGGATGGGGGTGGTATGCTAAATGAGACTGAGCCTTCAGAGACTTCACCAGTCTCA
>NC_085014.1:18380049-18385049 GCF_963854185.1 Sardina pilchardus | reverse complement strand
AGAAGCAATTAGATCCCTCTAGTCCAATTTGTTTCCCTCTTTCTCTCTCCACTCTCTGTGTGTGTATGTGTGTTTGTTATTTTAATAATCTCTGTTTAACCAAATGGATGTTAAATATTAAAACTAAACTAAGCAGCTTTCTTCTCTCTCTCTCCATCTCCATCTCTCTCTCTCTCTCTCTCTCTCTCTCTCTTTCTCTCTAACTCTCGCTCTCTCTCACCTCTGCTGTCATCGGTTAGTGCTCAGTGTGCATGGGTGTGTGATCCACTCATTGGTTATGGAGGTGAAACTAATCTGACAATCCTCCCTGTGTAATCCCTAATCTAATATTGACAGTGTTCCACAGGGGCACAGGTGGTGCTTTGTCCAGGTTGCACTATCGTGCCAGTGATATGTGTTCAAGACACTTTTGAAAGTGTGTTAACAGTAACAGTAACAGTTTTTTTTTTATTCCTCTCTGTTTAATATTGGCTACATTTACAGATTTAGCATTTCCATGATTAGTAATAGAGTAGTGTATAAAAATAGCAGTAGTGTATAAAAATAAAATAATAATAAAACGTAGTGTTTGTACTTTATGTCATCTGTCATAGACAGTGCAGACTAACAGTAGACTAAGTTGTGCTGGTGAAACTCTTGGTAACAATTTCTTTGAACCATTACAACTCTTATAATACCGATGAGACTTTTTTAAAGGATATAATCGACACATGTTATACACTACCACTATAACTGACCGTTGTGTGCCTCTATAACTGACTTCTGTTGTGTTCTGGCATCTAAAAAAACATGCCAAAAATGGCATTGGCCTTGTGCATGACATGGTTAAACATGTCTTATGACACAGTGTTCAATACCATTTCCATTTCCTCTCTGTTTTCATGCTAATACTTATAAACACACAAACAACAAATAAATAAGCAAATAAATAAATAAAAAAGACTGTAAGGGGCAGGGTAGTGCACTTGATTTTTCTTTCTTTTTTTCCGGATTTTTCTCAGCTCACCATTGTTATTGATGTCCCAGTAGATAGCAATGCTATTTCTTTTCAAATCCAAGTTCTAGTACTTCCTCCCTCTCACCCCCTTATTCTTTGTAATGAGCCAGCTTTTTCTGGACCAAGAACAGTGTGTGTTGTGCTTGTTTATCCATGTTTGAGTGTGTGGGTAAGTTGAGCTTTCTCTATGTGTGTGTGTGTTTATTCGTTTCTCCCAAGAGAGGGAAAGGTCTCAGATGAAAACACTTGCTTCCTCTTCTGTATCTGCGCAAGTGAGTGAATGTGTGTGTGTGTCTGTGTGTGTGTATGTGTGTGTGTGTGTTTCCGTGCACGCTCACGTCTGTCTATGTGTATCTGGGTCAGTGGTTCTGTCAGGCGGTTGTCCTCCATGCGCTGAGCTGGACAGTTTGGTGGGTTTTAGGTCAATGCATCCCTGCCCTTCTCATTCATGCTTCCATACCAGCTATCTCAACACCTCACCAACACACACACACACACACACACACACACACACACACACACACACACACCACCACCACCACCACCACTCTCCCTGGCTCACCTATAGGAGGATGAGAATAGACAGACAGAAATAACAGTAGGAAAACCTGTCCTTAAAAGTGTTTTTCTTTTTTTCACAGAAAATAAAAACATAAAAAAAAAACACAGGGAGTAAAATTCAACTGTTTAAACAAATAAAAAACAAAAACCAAAAAAAAACAGCCCCAGCGACAGACATGTTTAAACTCTGTATTAATAAAAACAAAACACTCTTTTAAAATGCCAGACGAGCAGTGCGACAGCTCTCATAGCTTGCATAATTGAGCAAATAGCGCGTGCTCTAGTTGATCCCACTGTGTCCTGGCTGGGGTTGGCTTTGTAGAATATTTAATCTCTATGTTGCCGTCTGCTGTCCTCGGTCGCGCTGATATTTATTTTTTTCCCTTCATTGTGTCTTCGTGTCGGTGTTTGTGTTTGCGGTCGCTCAGGCCTTAATGTGGGCCCATGGTCCCAGTGACCCTGCTGAGCCACCAAACCCACACAAAGTCCTTCAAACATGTTTCATTTAATAATTCAGTGGAGTCTAACTGTTACAAATGGCCTGGCCTTAGCGCCATCTTTTCCCCTGGACTCTTCCCCCCTCAGCCGCGACAGCTTGCGCTCTCCAAGGTCATGCTTCAGACAGGAGAACCACGACGGCGGACCGTGAAAGCGGCTCGTTTGAGAAAACGGCACAGGGAAAACTCACTCAAGAAAACCGCACACAGCGTGTGCAGCCTGTTCAGAGTTCTGTCGTGGTCTAGTCCTATTCCCTCAGTTCTCTTCATATCTAGTCTGGCGTCTGTGTTAACACCTGTGTTTTAACTTTAGCTCATTAACACACTTGCAATAACTCATGGCCTACAGCGACTCCGTGTCACTAACAGAACGATCCGTTTTCGGCATGCTGAGAAACATCTCAGGCACCTACTAAGTGGTTGAGTCGCATGTACATACCGTATTTTCCTAAGTAATTAGCCGCGGCTTATACATTGATTTTGCAAAATGCCTTCAGCTATGAGGCTAATACAGGGGGGCAGTTAATATGGTGTTAATATGGTTTTGTTTTAACTTGCATAAAACACTGTCCTGCGGCTTATACACAATGCGGCTTATATACGGGAAATTACTGTAGTGTATCGCATGTCTCACTATTCTTATCTGATCATTTAGTGGTTAGCGGTTAACCAAGGACCAGTTCTGTCACAAATTTAGTGGAGATCTCCATAATTGAACCCTTCAATTGTATCACTAACAAAACAATGTATTGCTGTATGTGTCATGCAGCATGGCAGGTGCAAGATCCTCTAATGTAATAGGTTATGAATAGAACGTGTCCGTTTGAAGAGCTGTCACAATTGTGTGGCAGCTTTGTGACAGCTTTGTAGCATGACACGTAAGACATTAGGGTTTATTATGACATCAAACAGTACTCTTATGACAGTTACTGATTATGGTAACATGGCACAGTCAAACTGTAGGACACCAGCTGTCATATAGACCGCTGACCACTGTCGTGTTATCTGCCATGCCACACTTATGACGTCGATTTCTCAGCCTTGTGACAGAGGGTTAAGTGAACGCCTACCTCTCTGATGTTGACGTGGTGGATCGGTGCCGAATCAAGGCGACCAGGGGTCAGCTTTGGAGGTCGGCCTCTGTCTACAAGGCAGCAGATTCAACCGCGGAGACAATGACGACGACTGCAACAGCTGGCAACGTCCGTCGCGCGGGTCGTTCAGGACGTCAGCGCCAAGCACCATGATGTCACTGGCCTCCTCTCGGGCCGCGTCGTTTGACGGAGCAGAGCGACGGATCGGAACACAATGGGCGTAGGCGTCGGAGCAAAGCGCCCCGGCTCCGTCTGCCTGTTATCTGGCGGCCGCAGGAAAATCCCGATTTCATACCCTGATGAAAATGGCCTCGTTGAGAGAGAAAGGAAACGAGAGCTGCGTTATCTATCCGCGTGGCTGCATAGATCAATGATAAGTGAGCATTAGTTATACACTTAATTCACTTACACGTCCCCACTTTATTAGTGATGTTGAATCATCTCACCCACAACCCAGAATAATCTGAGAAGATAACTCATTTTAATTAGGAGATTCGTGCAGGATCATTTCTCAGATATTTTTTTTTACTTTTTTTTTTAAACTCTGATCTAAATTTAAACTTGATCGTGAACGAGGGTAATAAATATGAGGGTAAAATAATTTTATGTTTCGCCACTATAACTTTGGCTCTCTCAGACAGATAGATAGAAAGAAACAGAGAGAGAGTGAGAGAGAAAGAGAGAGAGAGAGGGAAGGGAAAAATAATAAAAAAAAAAGTGTGAAGTGTATTAATCCGGCAATTATGATTCCATTAGATTCTATAAATGGAGAGTCATTAACCCTATGAGCCCGACGGACGCAAAGTGCGTCAAAAAACGCACACATTTTCTTTGTTACATTGCTCCGCTATTATTAGTCACAGCGAGATGAAACTTATATTGCAGGAAAGAGCAGAACCAGGGCTTTCCAACGATACTAGACACTTGTCTGTACGATCAAGTATGAAAATAAAATAAAATCATGAAGTTAAATCAAAGTATATCATATTTACAGTCTATATTGCTCTGCGTTCACCGGCGCATCCAGAACTCTCGCTTAAATTACTCGCGGACCACGCATCGCACAGACATGACACGCATATCAAATGAAAGAGGAGAAGCAGAGCTTTGCATTGATACCAAATACATCGATCATTTCGTATGATAAAATCAGACGAAGTTACAAACAAATAATAATGTCATATATCTTTGGCTACCTTTACTCTCGTTTGATTTCCTCGTGAAATCGCGATCAAAAAGATTTGGCACGCATGTCAGATGAAAGAGGAGAGCTAGAGCTATCCACAGATACCAAATACAACCTTCTAGGCCATACAACAGACGAAGTGACAGCAAAATAATAACTTCATTTAGCTCCACTTACCTCGTGTTTTTGTGTGGAATAGCCTATGTTCATAATCCAATGTTATCATGTGTTTCTCTATGACAAGTCACGTTCATAACACGGTTTTGAGATCCTAGCACACTCCTGTATGGTATCCAATTCAAGACTCATATTGCATCCAAATTTGTTTGACAAATAAACACTTTTTGCCTTTACTTTGTTCATTGCAATGCAGTAAAACAAATATTATAGAGAATCATCATCTGTGCACGTCATGTGTGCTACCGCAAACAAGTCATGTCAGATCAGCTAGTGTCACAAATATGGAGTGCAAAAAGTGCCAAAAAGTCATTTTTTCATCACTAAATAAAAATTGCCATTTATTTCTGGAAGGCACACACCACATATGTCTGTAAATTGCTCAGCCCCAAAGTATACCTCCACCATGGTTCTTATATTGCCGTGTTCAGGACAGTCAGGCCTACATAACCATGTAAGTTTTGTCGAGATGTGAGCTTGCTGTGGTG
>NC_085014.1:18360049-18372549 GCF_963854185.1 Sardina pilchardus | reverse complement strand
ACAGAGCCAGCAGTGCCAGGCACCAACATCATCAAGGTTACAGGTTTTGCACAAAGGCACTAATGAAAAGTGCCACGTTTCCTGCCTTATAAGTCCTCAAAAGACACATAATTGAATATGTTAAACTGGTAGTGACAGTGTCTCTCCCAGCACCAAGTCATCTGACGTTAGAACTAGACAGCGTGTCAATCTTGCACCATTGACAATAACAAATCAATTAAAAACAACATTGTGAAATAAGATGCGCTTATACATAGAAAAGAGGCGAAGGCATACAAATATGATACATATGCACCCACCCACAACCATTGCATATACACCCACCCGCAACCATTCTTGAACAGACACATACAGTACTGACAGCTATAGGAAGTTGTAGCCTATTATTATGTTTGCTTGGTGCATTTCTCTTAAGTCATCACAAACATTCATCCAATCACGAGCATCATCAGCATCACCACTGGCACTATTATCATCATTATCATCATCAACAACTCCAGAACAATTATCATCTGTTCTACTTCTTCATTGCCCCTATGTGTGGAGACACACACACACACACACACACACACACACACAAAGATACAGGTAGTTACACTAGTTACACAGATAAACACACACTAGCTCAAACATCCCATCATATTACACACACATGCACACACACACACACACACACACACACACACACACACACACACACACGGCATGAATGTGAACACATGAGGACACACACACGCACACATAGACTGCCCCCCCCCCCCCCCACACACACACACACACACATACAGGTAATTACACAAAAACACACACTCAAACTCAAGCACCCCATACACACACACACACACACACACACACACACTCACACACACTCAAAGAAATTGCGGAGCTGGCAGTATGTGTGCTGGGGGAGAGGTGGAGGGAGGAGCTTGTGTTGTCTGTAGTCAGAATATGAGGAGCGAGCAAGGTGTGCTGATGTGTCAGCCTCCTCTCTCCTCCTCTGCAATTATCCCTCTCTTCTTCCCCCCTATGCTTTTCCTGTCGGATGGCATGGCCCCTCCACCGCACACCAGCCAGGGGTGAGGGAGGCTGCTCTGGAGGTCCTGTCAACACTTAGTGTGTGTGTGTGTGGGTGGGTGGGGTTGGGTGTGTAGGTGTGCGTGTGTGTGTGTGTGTGTGTGTGTGTGTGTGTGTGTGTGTGTGTGTGTGTGTGTGTGCAGATATATGAGTGCATATGTATGTATGCACGTGTGTGTATGCGTATGCGTGTGTGTGTGTGTGTGTGTGTGTGTGTGTGTGTGTGCGTGCGTGTGCATGCGTGTGCATGCGTGTGTGCGTGTGCATGCGTGTGTGCGTGTGTGCGTGTGTGCATGCGTGCGTGCGTGCGCGCGTCTAAGAGTGTGAGCGTATTGAGAGGGAGGAACTGTCAAACCTCTGCTGAAACAGCACCACAGAGATGTTGCCTTTAGCCTTCCAGTCAGTCACAGCATCCTTCTCTCCCTCTCTCTTTCTTCCCCTCTGTCTGTCCATCCCTCCTCCACACTTCCACCCTCAATCTCTCCATTCTTCTCTGGCCTCGGTAGGAGTCAGTGGGTCTATGCCTGTGCTAGTTGATTTCTACATAATGAGGTTCAAGGAGTACTCTCAAAATATACTAAATCAGTTTCAAAATGCATTTATTTTGTTAGTTTGTTAGATGTTTGATTTGTTTGTTTGTTTGTTTCATTGATTGATTAATTGATTGATTGATTGTATCAGGGTGAAACATCAGAGTGTAACAGGGTGTAAACTAAATCTAAAATGTATCTATTTGTTTGTTTAATTGATTGTATCGGGCATAACAAATGATGTGTGTGGCAAGCTCTTAGTGTGTGTGGAGATTATTAATTGACATGCCACCAACTAGCGTTCCATGGGGTGTAGAAGCCCCTTACGTTGTGATGGAATTTGATTATATCCAATGATGCCGTTTAGTTGGATTAACGACTTTTCTTAAACGAGTTTGAAGAGTCTCTATTTCAGATGTATGGCCAATAGAAAAGTATTTTGCTGGCAAAAGAAAAGCTTTGGCTCAAGAATGATCAGCAATGATTTCCACTGCTCATCCAGAAAAAGCAAAGATGGCGGCAAAACACACAAAGGGCTGAGTGTGCTGAACCAGATAAACACGGTCTCGGGTGGAAGTGGTGTGTGTGCCGTAAAGATAGGCAGTCGTCCTTGCACGGCTGGGTCGGGCCCGTTGACGGGGAGGGGGGTGGGGGTTGCTGAGTCGGAACCGCTCGTGGCACGCTTGACAAAGGCCAGTCTGGACAGAGCGCAGACGGCAGTGGCTGAAAAGGTCAAAGCGGGAAAAGGTCGGAGATTGTCGTCATTGTTGGGAGACTTGATCAACCTTTGCGGTGCCCCAGGCCAGAAACCTGGTCACCAGAAATCCAAACACCGGCTCGATCAGCGGCGCTGTATTAACTGGAGCAGAGCCTACGGGTAGTCTGGCAGCCACAAGGATCCGGCTCTATGAAGAGACTTGTGCTGGAGAGCCCAGGGGAGGGCAGTGCTACATGTACCGTATTGAGGTACACAATATGGCCGCCACTCATTACTGCATGTATTTCTCCACAGAAAATGAGTCGTACATGCTCTGTCTCTCAATGATTGTTGAACCGTGTGTGTGTGTGTGTGTGTGTGTGTGTGCGTGATACGCAAAAAAAAAAAACTGTTGTCATACATCTTGCTTTCACTTTACATAAAACAGAAATACATGTTTGAAAGGTACCAAAGTCCACCATTGCAGTCCAGTGCAGAACTTGTGGAGATCATGATCGCTGAGAAGATCTAAAGGTTATTGTGTGCGAAGAGACCATAACCGAGAAGTCTACTGCTACAGACAAAAGGTTTGTTATTTTCAAGGCATTGGAGATGTCCAATCACATAGAAAACCCTGACCCAAAGTGGGTTCATCGATCAGTTCTCTATGAGAGTATCGTGTAATGCCAAGAGAGGCATGGCACTCTATGGCCGAACTCCAAAAGGTGAAGGGCTGTGCCCACTGGGACCACAGGGCAGCGGCTACCCCAGACCAACCGAAAACACGCGTATCGCTACATCTGGGAGGGAATCTGACATAGAGATGTTCACTCATAATCCCATAGAGGGTGGCTAGCCATTCTGGACTGACATCTTACCTCTTTGTCAGAAAAGGTTTCTGTCCATTTTCATTCTAACTTGTGAAATGTGTGACTTTTTCTACAGAAATAACTCACAAATAACTATTATTTTTTTTCTGTTTTGCTTTTTATCAACAACACTTTGAATTACTGTAGATATTGCTGGCAAAGAATAAGCAATGAAATCCATATTTGAAGCCTCATTTTGCAACCTTTGTGTTGTGAATATGAATTACAACCAAGAGATGATCAAGAGCAATGACTCTTTTGAGTAAATAACATTGCCCCTGAAATTCTGTACTAGTGTTAAACTATTTCTCACGTAGGACATGTTATAGGGCAGTGAGTAGTGTGCATATATTTTTGTTCGTTTGAAGATTCCCAGTGCTGGGGCTGTGATCTGAGGGAGATGTTAGAGGTCTGACGGTGAACGCTTTGAAAGTGAGATCTGTGATCACAAAGTCAACTGTGGAGCAGCCAAGCTCGGAAGGTTTGGTCTACTTCCAAAGACGGCACCCTATCACCCCACCATGTAGAAAGGATCTCAAGATCTCAAGACTTTCACCGTGCCCAATATGTAGCTTTCTATTTTTGCTATTCCTTGATATTCTCACCGCTACCATTTTTTTTGTGTGTGTGTGTGTGTGTGAGTGTGAGTAAGTCATATCATCTATGTGTGTGTGTATCAACGGAGACATTCTCTTCTTGTGTTTCATGTCTCTGAAGACGAACAGGTTTTTCTGTGGCCTGCAGGGATCTGACGTGACTGTGGCATCGACAGCAAGTGACGCTTCCCTCTGCCGTGGGAGGGGTCACTCGTGTGTTAAAGGATGTCGGTCGTCCGGTTTGTGAAAGGATGGAGGTCTCAAACTGGGCTGGCAGACATTGGGTCTACACTCCTGCTATCTCTCTCTCTCTCTCTCTCTCTCTCTCTCTCTCTCTCTCTCTCGCTCTATCTCTCCCCTTCTGACTCCCTCGCTCCACCCTTCCTTCCGTCTCTCACTGTCCTCTTCCCCGCTATGACTCACGCTGTCTTGCCCTTTCACAGACAGAGATGGAGGGATACAGGAGAGGAGGAGAAGAGAGGAGAGAGGAGGAGAAGGGGTGATAAGGAGGAGGAAGAGTGAAGGCTGGGCAGAGGAGAGCAGCTGTGTCTCTCAGCCGTTGGTCTTTAACCTCCATGTGGAAAAATCGGCAGACTGACAGCACAGGTTATTTATGAGCAAAGCATCTAGGTTATTGGTGCTTAGTGGTATATCTGTGTGTGTGTGTGTGTGTGTGTGTGTGGGTGTGGGTGTGGGTGTGGGTGTGGGTTGTGTGTCCATGTGTAGCTGTAGTTGCTTGTGAAATTCGACCTCTTTGTTAGAAGAAATATGAAATTGAAAACAAATTGCAGTAGAAGTAAACAAATAGTAAATTAAGTTAATACTTACCATCCTCTAACAAAAAAAATGCAATATAATAACAACAAACACACTCATTCATTTAGTCTCTCTCTCTCTCTCTCTCTCTCTCTCTCTCTCACACACACACACACACACACACACACACACACATTGGCCTTTAGCTTGATGAGCTTGACCATGTCTCTAGCTGGAGTGGGACTCAGGAGTGTATCTCTGCTATCGCTGGATTACTGTAATCCATAATCTACTAGTGGGATTGAACTCCACAAGTCCAGCATCGGCAGCAGTGTGCCTGTGTGCGTACGCGCACGTGTGTGTGTGTGTGTGTGTGTGTAGTGTGTGTAGTAGTAGTCTGAATGGGATAGACTTCTGAGAGTCACCCAGGACACTTTGATGATTAAAAGGGTGGAAGGGATGAGAGGCATATCTGTGTCATTCCGTGGCCAGCAAACAATGCATCTCTGACCTCTTCCTTTAACCTTCCATGTCTCCCTCGAGACTGTCAAGATCATATATCAAATGGAAGGGTGAGGGGAGAGGGGGGGTGGGGTTAAGACTGGTGGCAGAGTGGTCACACACACAACACATTATTGATATTAAAATACTATCAGGGTTCATGCGAGGTCTAAAGGCAACAACATGTTATGCTCAAGAGAGGGAGAGAGGAGAGAGAGAGAGCAAGCCCCTGCTGAACCGATCACAGGCCGTTTCCTCTCCAACAAAATGAAGCTTTGAATTGACAAGCTGGAAGTGTACGGTGTGTGTTTCTGCTGGAAATTCAGCTGTCTTGCTATGACAGGAGTATGTGTAAGACTGGGTTTTTGATTGGACGTGCACAATTTCGAGGTCAACTGATTTTTTTTTTTTTTTTGGAAATGTTCATGAAATAAACGTATCCTTGAGTATGACAACAAATCGACTTGAAAATTGAGTTGACTACAGGTTTGGATTACTAACTGCGATGACAAGAGATTGTACACCGGGCCTCCCCTCTTCCGTGGCTTACTATGGCCACATCTGTGGCTAGATCCAAACATCAATTTACCGTAAACGGTCAGGTGAGGGCTTGCAATCATTGTGTTCATCAAAACAATCCATGATGATAGACGACAAATAAAAAAAAGTCTATGAGAGAAGGTGAAGGAGAGATAGGGTGACAGCGAGAGAGAGAGAGAGAGAGAGAGAGAGAGAGAGAGAGAAAGGAAAAGTGAGAGGTAGAGTGAAGTAGCGAAATGTGGTTCAGCATGATTACAACTAATCCTTTATTGATACATGTCGTGTAACCTTGTACAGGAAAGGATGAGATGAGGTAAATATATTTTCAATCAGCGAACGAAGCCGGGTTTCTAGCAAAATGCTTTGTACTGACATGGCAAAGACATTAGGTAATGCATTTGATTCCATGTAAATCCCCTTTCCTCTCTCTCCCTTTCTTTCAATCTCAGTCTCTCCTTTCATCTGAATGATAATCTGCCATCAGTGTGATGAAATCCATAATCTACTCAACTCTGTCTATTTTGATAGGATGAGTTTGGGAGTTAAATCAATCATATTAATTTGATGATGGGGAGGAAACTGCAGAAAAAATACAATAACATGTTACTAAAATTGTATACACATGTGATCTGGGTCAAATATGGTGTTTACTAAGAATTAAGGACAGGGGAGAGTGGCTGGCCTTTTGTTTTCCTATCCGAGACCGACACCCATCGGACATTGTCCTGAATTTGAGCAAGGTCTCATTCAAAGTGTCCATCTGGATCCATTTAAACAGCAGTATGCCTTTAAGCAAGCCAGCACCCAGCTCTTATATGTAAATTATCCATTTAGTTTGGAGACAATCGCCTGTTTATGCAGCTCTAATAGTTGAATATCTCCGGCTCAAAAGGCCTAGCAGCATTAACAAGGTAATCCCCAATTACTGGCTGAAATGATGTACTACAGCCGTGGTGCTGTGGGAAGGCCGAAATCAGACACACACACACACACACACACACACACACACACACACACACACACACACACACACACACACACACACACACACACACAGAAGGTGTAAACTGGAGCTAATTATTGCTAGTCCAGATGCTGTGTGGCTAATTCCCAGCTGGACTCGGCTAGAGCATCCGGGGTTTAAACAGGTCCGTGTGGCCAGGGACCAAAAGCAGTCTCTTATGTGTGCCAGCTCAGGAATCTCAAGCAGCCCAGAGTATCCATACACTGCATCCCATTAAACACAGTAAAGAGCCTATACTTCAGAAGCCTTAAGGGCTCTTTCTAAGCGCTGTATGGGAATTCTATGTAAATACAAAAAAACGTTCTCAGATGAAATGGGCCTCCCTTTCGGCCACAATAGATTGTCCTCTGGGTTTCAAATTGCTCTTTGAAACCCTGGGGCTCTTGAGAAATGCTTTCATCTGGGCTTCTATGAGTCTATGAATCAACGTTGGTTTTATTTGACCCTCTGGCCTGTAAATCAGGCCCTCCTGTGACTTGCCTGAACACATTCAAATCTGTCCGTCAATTGTGTCAAATCCTGTTGTGCGCACGTGTATTAATCTCAATCACGGAGACTTAGCCTCATTCGCGAGTTTTACATTACAGGTCCAGCTGTACTACACAGAGTCCAACCCCAGCCTCTTGCCTCTCTCCCTGGCCTCAAGAGAACCAGCACGGCGGGTTGTCCTGCCTCCGACCTCCATCATCTCCCGCAAAAAGAAAAGCACCATTCCATTCCAGAAGCACATTACCCAGCCAAACGAGCCTGCACACACACACACACACACACACACACACACACACACACACACACACACACACACACAGCCGAGGTTAAAAAAAAAGGAGCTTCGTCACACATTTTTCCGTGTACATTAAAGGCCCTCTTTTCCTGCGACGAGGACTCTTTTAGCACCTGCTGCCTGGGTAAGCGGATTATACACGGCGGAGTAGGGGTAGGCCGACGGGTGGAAGGCTGATGGCTGTGACTCCGTCGTGTATAAATACGCCAGCCTCGGTGACCCGGGGGCATCCACGGGCATCCACGTGCCGCTCCGACTCGCCCGCGCACGAGGCACACTGCCCGGCAGTTGACCTTCAGCCAGATGCCAGCGTTTCTGTATTTTATTCATGTATCCATTTGCGTGTTTATTTTTATGTTTTATTAATAGGAAACGAAATCTCTCCCCGTTCATTGTTCCTCGTGAAGAATGAAAAAAAATAAAATGGAACAAAGATTGATAGAACAATATCGCGAAACCTTCAAAGTTTTATTTCTCAGCTTTATTTATTCCAGATAACTTTCTTCATCAAGTAAATGCAAAAGAAGTAGAAGTAGATTGGCAAAACTACTGGGGTACAGTAAGTGTCTTGAGGTTGACTTTCAAGAAAGAATATATATATATATATATATATATATATATATATATATATATATACTGTATTTATTTTCTTTTAATTTTCGCATCGTTCTTTCTTCAGTTCAGTAATGCCCTGTAGTGCATAGCCACAAGCACACCAGCGTGGGTCTATGCAAATACTCTCCACAAATCCATAAAGTAAAAGCTACCAGCGCACAGTTATGGTTCGATACCCCACATCCTCCGACATGAAAAGACCATCGTTTGACATTTGGAGAACGCGTCGGATACTCCTCGCAGACAAACAGAGCAGGTTTGCATTGATCTCTCTCTCTCTCTCTCTCTCTCTCTCTCTCTCTCTCTGCAAGCACTCTCTCACTCACTTCATTTTGCCAGCATTGTTTTTTTTCCCATTTTTTCCCTATTCATTCTTTTTTTTTTCCGATAGGCTTCTGAGATCTGGGCTGAGTTTCAAGCAGCGAAAGCCTTCACACTCTTATCCCAGACTGAGATCTACTCACCCACTCACGCACACACACACACACGCACACACACACACACACACACACACACACACACACACACACACACACACACGCACACACACACACACACACACGGCTTGCGCAGCGCATAACATATGAAGGGAGCAGCCCAATCACTTTGCACAAATAGGCTAAATGCCGGGCATGGCTGGGATTGGCGTTCATTATAGTTTTACTGGGGTGCATTATCTGGAGTGCAAGGCTGTGTTAAGGCTCAGTCTAAATCAAGGCTGCCGTTTGCATTTCTTACGGGGCGTGTACCTCAGGAGGGATGAGAGGGAGCAGTGCGCTGATTGTTAGACACACACACACACACACACACACACACACACACACACACACACACACATGAGTTCATGCACAAACACACACACACACACACCACCACCACCACAGAGAGGTTTCATAGACATCAAGTATTCCACATACAGTACATTGCCTATTCTTTTCTGAATGTAAGCAGTGTTCTATGATCATATGCAGGGAGATGGAAGTGTGGAGGGGCATCAAGAAATAGGAAAGAGTTATGGAAATACAGAGAGCAAGAGAAAGAGAAGGAGAGAGAGAGAGAAAGAGAGAGAGAGAAAGAGATGGAGAGAGAGAGAAAGAGATGGAGGCAGAGAGAGAAAGAGACAGGGAGAGAGAGATAGAAAGAGAGGAAGAGAGAGAGAAAGAAAGAGGGAGAGGAATGTGGAGAGCGCTTAACCTTTTGAAAACAGCGCTGACCTGGAGGGAAAGATGGTGGTAAAGTGGTGTTTCTGCTCCCTACGGGTAGAGCAGGACAGAAGAAATCAATCACACACACACACACACACACACACACACACACACACACACACACACACACACACACACACACACACACACACACACACACACACACACACACACACACACACACACACACACACACACACACAGTACTCTCGTACTCTCACATGCACATAAATAACATACTGTACACTCACAACTCACCCAAATATTGCAACCTCTAAAACACATTTGCACAGAAAATAGCAAACATACACACGGACGCTCACTCAGATTATGCACTCCCACACACGCACACAGCATGTGAGCTTGTCAAACAGAATTGAATACCAGTGATAAGAGATTGATAGTGAGAGTCGATTATCAAGCAGACTGTACAAGAGGTACTGTAAGGTAAAGACAATGTTTGTGTGTGTGTTTGTGTAGGTAAAGACAGGGGTGTGTGTGTGTGTGTGTGTGTGTTTGCATGCACATGTGTTTGTGTGTGTGTGTGTGTGTGTGCATGCATGTATGTGTGTGTGTACGTGTAAGATACTTCCATCAGTATTTGGATCTGTAAATCTTTTCCCCTGTGTTAATCTCCACATAAAAGCATTACTTTGTGTATGTGTGTGTGAGAGAGAGAAAGAGAGAGAGAGAGAGAGAGAGAGAGAGAGAGAGAGAGAGTGTGTGTGTGTGTGTGTGTGTGTGTAGCTGTGCCTGAGTGTGTGAGCGCAGCCAAGATAGAGGAGATGGGGCCAGTGGAAGCAGAAGGCAGATCGAGGCTGCTGCAGGACTCCACCTCTCTCACCTCTCGCCCGCGCTACTCCACCCGTATCATTAGAGGGGCGCGCGGCGTTCCTCTGACAGGCCCCTCCGCGCTGATTCCTCCGCAGCACGACCCCGGCGAGCGCTCTGCTCTCCCCCGTCCAGGGCTCCACCTGACAGCCTGCCTTACATGCCCAGCAGGGTCTCGCACGGCCCCCACCGCCAGGCCAGGGCCCCGGCCGCGCCCGCTGAACGAGCGGCGCTAACGGCCTAATTAGTGATTGACTGAGCGTGGGGGTGGGGGGTGGGGGATTGGTGGGGGGAGTCAAACAGCCGTTACGTCGTCTCTCGGAACACGGGCCTGGGAGAGCTGAGAGCAAAGGAGTGGTCAGGTGGAAAAGAGGAGCTTTCAGGGTCAATATTGTGAGAATTTCTCTAGCTCTCTTTTCTCTCTTTTCTCTTTTCTCTTTCTCTCTCTCTTACCTTTCACTGCCTCGCTTTCTCTCTCTCTCAAACACACACACACACACACACACACACACACACACACACACATACACAGACAAAGAATTCAACTTTTAACAGTTTTACCTTTTTCCATTCATCTCCTTAGAAAGAGCAACAAGAGAGAGGGAAAGAGAGTGTGCGATGCAGGCCTACTGGCGTGGGGAACAAAAGAGAGAAAGCCGACTGCTGTACAGAATATCACTTGTCTGTTACTTTCCCTCCTTTCTTTGTGCGTGTTTGTGTGTGTGTGTGTGTGTGTGTGTGTGTGTGTGTGTGTGTGCGTGTGAGTGTGTGTGTGTGTGCGTGAGTGCGTGGTTTCGCCTCAAGGGAGATCTTTCAGCCGCAGTGTGATTGATTTGCTCGCCTGCCAAAAGCTACTGAAAAAAACAGATGTCAGGACAATTCTGCCGTCAGAGATGACAACGACAAAAAAAAAAAAAGATCATGAACACGAAGAGGAGAAAGAGAGTGAAAAAAATAACGCATTCTATATTCCTTTTTTTTGCTTGAGAAGTACAGTACCTTTGTTGTCTCAGAGAGAATCAATCTGAAGACTCATCAAACTCTTGAGTTGTTTTTTTTTCTTTTGTTTGTTTCTTTTGTTTTTTCTCCCTTTTTTTGCAGGACCCTTTAGATGTCATGAGGGGTCGTTGATATCTCCAGGACACAAAACGACAGAAATAACTCACACAAAAAAGGGCAGAGAGATGACAAACAATATGCAAGTGAGCAGTTAGCCAATGGATCACAACAATTACGGAGACAGCACAATCAGACTCAGTGACACGCTATTTAACCCCATCAAACCTCACTCCCACTGTCAAGTGGTTAACATCACATGCGGCTGGAGGAGAGGATGTTGCTTTGGTGGTTGGTGAAGGGCTGGATCTGTGAGGAGAGCTGACAGAGGATTGGGGCAGTCTGATTGGGTAGGCATGTGTGATGTGTGTACAATGTACAGCCACTCATTGGTTAGTGTTGATGTGCTCCATGCAGTTCTACTGGAGACAGGTGGGGGCTGCTTTGACAACAGCTTCATGTGTTTGGAAAGAGACAAGCACTTGATTGGACAAACGTGGTTTATATAAGGAAGCTAATCAACTGATATTTGAATTCTAAATAAAAGCATTGTCGCTCAGTGTATTTGCTTTTGGGTATGAAAGGAGAGACAGTGAGAGAGAAAGAGAGAGAGAGAGAGAGATGTCAAGAGCTTCATTTGTGTGTCTAAATATAACTAAATAATGATATTTGCCAACATAATCTACGCAACTGAAAAACATTTTCTAATACATGAAAGCGTGTGGAATATTGACAATTCATAAGGCTGGGTAGTCAAAGCAATGGAAATGATTTAATGTGAACTTAGATTTTAATATAAACTTTCAATAACCGATGGAGGCCAAATTGATTTACAGTAATGGAACTCCTTACATCAGTACTGCTTATGTGATGCAACAGCTGCTTTTCATATGAAATATTATGTTACAGAATTTGTTATATATGATAATATATCAACTGTGTATATCTATAGATAGATATACATAGATAGATAGATACTTTATTGATCCCAATAGGGAAATTCAAGAAACATTGAGAAATATGCACAGATGATTAGACATATACTCAGAGACACAGAGAGAGAAAGACAGAGAGAGAGATTATTTTTGATAGCTCTGCCTCCCTCATCTCTTAAGATGTCTGAAGCACTGGTGCGTACACACTCAGTTCATTTGCTGTAGGCAGCTGTAAGGAGCTCTGCTAGTCCGTAGACTACTGCCAGTATACCATTTCACCTTGTTCCCCTGCACTGTTACAGTATCTTCTCACACATAAAATATGTGCACGTGTGATAAGCGTGTGAGTATCGTTCGAGTAAACTCACAGGAAACATGAACATAAACACAAAAACCCACTAAACAAGAATGTCCAAATACTTGATTTGTCTGATGAGTCAAGTGCACAACATTTTGGACTAGGTCTTCATACATTTCAGAGATAAAT
>NC_085014.1:18350049-18357549 GCF_963854185.1 Sardina pilchardus | reverse complement strand
GCAAAACAGCGCCTCAACTGGCAAGCCCATTGTAGTTCATATGGCTCTCTGCACTGCAGACAGATCCTCTGCTCGGGGGAGGCATGGTGGACATTTGGTCGCATCTATGAGGAGACATTTGTAGAGAGGGAGATTGCATAAGCCACTGATAACTGAACCTGATGTGGCTGTCTCTGGCTCTGAAGTAATACATGTAACCTCAACCTAACATTAAACAGTGACTTGTCTGACAATAAAGATATGTTCAAAAGAAAATGTAATTTCCAGTACAATACTGTATGCTGTACAATATGCTGTACAGCATTGTGGCCCTTACTTTTGAAGGTGGGATTTCAACTAGACTGTAGACAGGTTCAGGTTTCTCAGTCAAATACTCTGTTAATCTCTCCGATATTCTATCGTTGCCTACACATTGTTTTTATTCCTATATTTGACTTAACTGGGTTTTTTTTTTGTCTTTCTGTTGAACACTCATTTTCTGGATTAATTCACCAAAGACAATTCACCATACGACACTGACCTTATTAATGATTCAAATTGATTTGACTTTAAAAAAAAGAATGTATTAGAATTATTTTTTTATTGGTCTTTGTGTTGTTGCCATCATCTCTGACATTATGTTTTCAAAACAATTACAGTTGTTTCGATTGCTTTGACCTGCTTAAATAAATTGGAATCCACTTGGTCTTCATTAACACTTTCTTTGCACAGCATGTCATCTCTTACAAATGTGCTCTGACTTTTTCATTGGCTTCACATATTTATCACACCTGTTAACATTTAACACAGATGCCATTCAACCTAAGCTCTGTTGGTTTTCCTGTGCTAAACAGGGAAAAGGAAAACATCTATTCACAAGTGTTAGACATCCCTTAAGAATCAGAAATAATTCATTGTCCATAAGAGATAGCATGTCTGTTATGTGTTGCTATTTGCGAGTATGAATCTAAGGCACATTTAGAAAAAGTACTGTATTGCCAATTTGGTGAAGAAAACAGTACAAAAGGCGCTTACAGTAGGTCTATTTCAATGAAAAATGACAGTTGTTAAGTTGTAGCTCAATGAAATCTCTCTTGTACAGTATATGTGATTACAGAAGGTATTACATGTCAATGACAGTAACTTTCTTTCTTTTTCTTGAGAGGAATGAAAATTAATTTGTATTCAGCAAATTTCATCTGATGCCAAAAAAAAGACAAGAAAGAAATGGGACAGACATAGCTAAATTGAAGACTGAAACTCGCCATTTTGAGAACTATATTTTGCATTTTGTTATCCAGTGTGAATGAAATCACACAGTGGTTTCACTACAAGATGTTGATGCTTATTTGAATACAAAATTTGCTTTAGCTGCATGTTTTAAGTTGACACAAGCATTAAAATGATTGAGAAAAACTGTAACATGCAGGTGTAATCTTTGCTATGTCTGTGCCATAGTGCAATAAAATTGTGAAAAGACTAAACATACTGAATAAAAATTAATTGTAATTATTCCTCCCAAAATGCCACTTGACATTGACATGTAAAACCTGCACTATATACTGTAGATGATGCGGTACTATCTAAATGTGCCTTAGATCCATACTGGAAAAGCAACACAGAACAGACATGGTATTTCTTATGAATAATAAATTATTGCTGGTTCAAGAATTGTGCAAAGGACATTCATTGACATTACAAGTTCATCATTTTGCAAGCAATAGCCAGCTGTGAGCAAATGTTTTCCATTTGATTAACTTGGTTAATCCAATGAACTTTGGAGTCTTTGTATGATAAATGTTAAATGTTGAAAAGGGATGTGGAATGTGTTAAAGCCATGCAAATGTGTTAAATAATTTGCAAAAGACAACTTTTGTTGTACTAAGATGGGAATCAAGACCAAGTGGATCCCAGTTTCATTGACCACATCTAAGCAATCGGGAAAAAATTTAAATGACCTTCAAGTTTTGGCTGCCTGCTGAGGAATTTGTAAATGATTTGACCCTTTTGTCCACCAGCCAATACTGACTTACCGGTATACAGAAACAAACTAAAACTAAAAAAATGTGTTCATGTGTGTTCACCTGTGTTCCTGTCTCTTTATTACTTCCACTCATGTGATGTGGAAGTAGTATATTGGTCTATCAAAAGCAAGACGTGATATTCTTGAGAGGAGGTATAGAGCTGAAAGAGAGCTGGGAGTGTGTGTGTGTGTGTGTGTGTGTGTGTGTGTGTGTGTGTGTGTGTGTGTGTGCACTGTGAGTGAGAGAGAGAGTGCGTAATCAAAGCTGTACAAATCTAAATGGCATTAGATATATCTCAATACACTCTTGTGGGTGTGTGAGGGGAGGAAGGGACAAAAGATAGAGGGATGTGAAGACAGAGAGAGGAAAGAGAGAAGGAGGGAGAGAGAGACAGAGATCATCCCTTGGTTGATAAAATCATTTCAGACAGACAGAGCGAGCATGGCTCATCGTACTACAGTGGCACTGTGTGATAGGAGCACATCCAACTCCATTACATCTACACACACACACACACACACACACACACACACACACACACACACACACACACACACACACACACACACACAGAGAGAGAGAGAGAGAGAGAGAGAGAGAGAGAGAAGCCCATCCCCAAATTAAGAGAGCAGAAATCCAGTCTTAAAGCTGCTCCACCCACCCACCCCCCTCACTCTTTGTCACTCTCAATCTCTCTCCTTCTCTCCTTCTCTCTCTCTCTCTCTCACTCACTCCCGGCTCTCTCTCTCTCTCAGCTCTTTCTCTCTCCCTCTACCTCCTCTCGTCTGTTTCACAGGCTTGAGCTGTTACACTCACAAGGAGAACTCTCCAATCCACTGCAATGCAGTCTAGAAAAAAAAAAAACAGAGACATCTGTCAGCATGCATTAAATGTTCAGCATCCAAAAGCTGTGTCGTTTACCGTGGAAATATTGGGTTACAAACCCATCTCAATGAAAAAAAAACCAACAACAACAAAAAAAACATCCTCCTTGATGAGTTCAAAATATAACGGTGAGCATGCATAATTAACGGGTTGTTGTGTAAATGTTGCATTAGCCTCTGAGCAGGAGTTGTGGAGTGTTCATGATGCAGACCCATGCCAACTCATGCAGAGTCGCACATGCATGCATGACGCCAAGCTTCCAAATAGGATTTGATGAGAGGGAATGTTTTCTAATTGACGTGCCACCGCCACCGGTTGGTTTCGAGCTTGGCTTCACAAGGGGGTTTGCGGCAGCCACAGTAGGGAGCACTCGATACCGCCCGTCGAGAGCGATGTCATTCTAATTCTTTTAATTACCGCACGTTTTGTTTTTGGAAAGGAAACTTTAATTGGTCAAGTAGAGGTAATTATTTTTTTTTTCCCACAGAGTGGAAGAGAAAATAAAGCACGTACTGTGAAGCAGACGTAGTGTTTTTTTAAGTGGATGTGAGTGTTAGCAGCACAATGGTAGTTATCCTAAAGTCAAACTTTCCAATTCACCTGTGAGCTCTACAAAATAAAGGCATTTTAATAAAAAAAAAAAAGGAAAAAAAATGAGATTATTTAAAATGATTTAAGAAAATATCATGGGGGTGAACAAACATAGCATGCCGGGATCAGCAGAAGTTTCTCCCTCCATTTGATAAACTGCAGCTCATTAAGATGGTAGACTGCAGGGGTGGAAGTCTTTAATGATGTGTGCTTATACCCTGACACAGTCAATAACCAACATTTGAACGAAAGCTTCTTGGCATCCATGGCGCGGCGTGGCACCGGCATGGGCACGGACCCCGCAAGGCCAACGGAGTGTAATCCACGCCAGCCGGGTGCAACAGCCATGCCAACCCCAGGCAGTGTTGGCAGTGGCCGGACGCCAGGAGATGCTGTGAAAGGCTGGGCATCGCTTCCATGGTGCCCGGACTGCTCTGCCAAGGTCAAGTGTGCTTGGCTGCGTTCTCGTCGGTTGTCTCCTGCTAATGGTTGTTCATTCAGATTAGGAGCAGCTTAAAGGATCTTATGGAACAGGGGGGGCCTCTGCATTATTGAGTCGGAGTCGCATTGTTGCCGGACTTCACGTGACACTCACCCTACACACCACCCTCCCTCGGACTAATGGACTCCGATAGGTTCCGGCGAATAAAAAGGAAACAAACGATGTGTGTTAGATTTCCTCTTTTGTTGAAGTTTGACTCCTGTCAGAAGCGGTTGGAGGCAGAGTCTGGAACGCTGTAGGGGAGCCTTCACTGTGGCGAGCACTTCCAACAGACTGGCCAGGAACCAATCCAAAGGCAGTGTTTTCTGCATTCATAAGCACCATGCACACACACACACACACACACACACACACAGGCACACACACATGCACGCACACTTCTAAATAGTTTTCTCACAATTAGCTGATATCCATATAAACATAAACAGTCCATTTTATTTTCGTCTCAGAGATTTCCACAGGCAAAGCAGGAGTGCTGTCCCATGGTATAGACTGGCCTGTCATTGTATAGCAGTCCATTAGCTACAGTTCCCCATGAACCACAAACAGCCAGTGTTTGTTAGCGGCGCGGCGCGTCGTCGGTGCAGGCTGGCATTAAATTAGCCGCGGGTTCAGCGCCAGTAATCACGAGCAGCTCATTTGTGTCTGTCTGAGTGCCGTCCAGATGGATACACATGTGTGAGCGCTCGCACCCGCAATTGGGATCGCCACCTTCACCGGAGCAGATGCCAGTCGTGTTTCCACACGGACCTTTTGGCGCCCGCCAATGCCCGCCACCTGTAGATGGATTGGCATCTGACGCCCAATAATTGGCATCCGGACGTGACGATAACTACTTATGACAAATATGTGTGGCTTAAAAAAATATGATGTGGATTTAGTTTGTTGCTTGCCATTCCGGAGCCATTCCATCCCGAGCACACACACACACACACACACACACACACACACACACACACACACACACACACACAGGTGTGTGCTCGTCTCTGTTGGTTTTATGGGAGGACGATTGTGTTGGGACTGCTGATTTCTCGACAGTGGGAATCTTCTCAAAGAGAATAGCTGTGATCGTAAGGAAAAGAGAGAGAGAGGGAGAGAGAGAGAGAGAAAGAAGAAAAAGGAGACACTGACACTCTTAATTTCGTTCGGCTTTGGTCTCCCAATGCAGGCGCTCTTGACTAGACATTAAAAGAAATACCAAATTAGCTCGTCTCCCACTCTGTCGAGAACGTCTCCCTGCGTTGTTTCATTTCATGTCGGTGATGAAAGTAAGACGATATTTGGATGATGGTTGGATTGTGACTGACACGCCCTGTAATCTGCTGCCAAAAACAAACTCCTTAATTAGACCGAAAGCGCGGAGACAGAAGAAGCAGACGACTCCAAACAGACAGAGTTGCACTACCCTACATGTAGACATTAAAACGTCCCAATGAATGTATGGCAGCCTCATGTCAAGCAAAGCGCATTCTGCACTTGCACTCTCATTTGAACCCTGTTTATTCCATTTACTACATCCAGTGCATCGCATCGCGTGTGCGGAGGAATACTGTTTAAGCTGCTTTCGGATATACAGTAGGCGCAAGTCTGCATGTTCTATGGATTGCAAGCGGTTGGGCCGTATTATCTCAACATCATAACCGGCCATTTGGAACTCTGAACTTAGTCGGCTCTCAGACGACTCCCCAACTAGTATTTCCGACGGCCATTACGTGAATTAGCTCATGTCTGAACAGCGCGAAGAACACGCAGAAATTCTGTTCGTGTGCAGCTTTCAACCACATTCAGCCTGTTCAACCACGCGGAGATTCTGTCAGTGTGGTTCACACATATGACCCAATCATGTCCGGACGGAAGCATCATATATGAATGACCCAAAGGGTCGGACATCCGTTTGACAAAAGATCCGCATTTAGCGCGGAGGACGTGCCTGAAAACAGCTGCAGTGTGTTTGTTACCTGTTCCATTTAAGCTTATACTGTCCAAAGCCATCGATATCTCAAAGTTGCGACACAACCATTCACTCCCGTGTCCAAAAACTGGCGGCACATCCGGTATGTCATGGTCGTTCAATAGTTCCTCTCAATGGGGAAATAAATGAATATCTCAGGTGTTATCATAAGACTTTTCTACATGACTTATGGTCGTGTGCATAATAATGCATTTTCAGTGAGTAATATAGTGTATGTATGTGGCAATCCAGTTTATAGTAATTTTCATTGAGTATTTACCGTAAATATTAATGCGATCGCTGCTGTCAGTCCCGTAGTAAACCAGGGACCAAAGGAACTACTGAGACTACCACTAACAACGTGACCGCTCTAATCTGGCTCTAACAGCGAAGTCAACGGCTGACGCAACTTTGATATATCGATGGCTTTGACACTGTCTACACAAGTCTCACAGCAAATATCAGGCATAACTGATCTTTAGAATGGCTATAATGATCATTCTAAATAATAATCATCATCACCATCATGTCCTGGATTCTATTATTGTCATTACCATTGTCACAGCAGCTGCTGCTGCATTCAGACATTTTATATGAATGGTGCTTTTTAAGAATGCTGGAAGAGACTTCTCAGCCAAAAACTGTGGGCTGTTTTCTGTCAAACTATTGGACCATGGCCTGAGCATTTCTTCCTAGACAGCCGCCCTACACACACACTCACTCACTCACACACACACACACACACACAAACACACACACACACACACACACACACACACACACACACACACACACAGACACACACGCACGCACGCACGCACACACACACCACACACACACACACACACACACACACACACACACACACACACATATATTCACTCACTCAGTCTCACTCACACACACACACACACACAGAGACTGACATACACACACGCACGCACGCACACACACACACACCACACACACACACACACACACACACACACACATATATTCACTCACTCAGTCTCACTCACACACACACACACACACACACACACACACACACACACACACACACCCCTCCCCACCACTGCCTCCGCTGTGTCTCTGGCCTCAGTCCTGTGCTGTTTTTTAATGCGGCGAGTAATGGAGCCACAGCCCATTACACCAGGCGGGTGTAACCCGATCCCATCGCGCTCCCGCCGCGGCCCACTGCAGAACACACATAATCAAACCCATTATTGACACGCCGACTCCTTAAAACCCCACCTAGATCCCTGAGCCCTGCGTTGTGCTGCGCGTGAAGCAAGGGAGAGAGAGAGAGAGAGAGAGAGAGAGAGAGAGAGAGAGAGAGAGGCAGAGAGAGGGGGAGAGAGAGAGAGGGAGAGATAAAGAGAGAGAGAGAGAGAGAGGCCGCCATGAGTCATGACTAACGCTGAGACACCGATCATGTGGACACGTCTCTATTGGCTGTGTGCGTAGCGTACTGAGAGCATTATTTTCTAAGGTAGTATGCCGTTTCAGTTAGTCCTCGTTCCCCTTCAAAAAGAGAACCTGGGAAATATGTTTTTAGAAATGTC
>NC_085014.1:18297549-18340049 GCF_963854185.1 Sardina pilchardus | reverse complement strand
GACACGGGCGAAACATGAGATGTCACCCAGCATCGTGGCCCTTTTTTTTTAGCCGCGGCGTTTGGCGTTCGGTGCCCAGGGAAGGATAATGCCATCCTAGGGACATGTATTCCCATGCTAATGACTCTGTCCCTGTCTGGTTAAACCCTGGACTGACCTACTAGGCAGACAAAGAACTGTGTTGTTGTTTGTGTTGTTGTTGTTGTTGTTGTTGTTGATGTTGCTTCAAGGGCACAAACTGGTGGAGGATAAAACATCAGTCTGTTGCTATTGATATGCTTCCATGATGATGGCGCATACAATTATGTCCCAAAAAGACAACACAGACAGCAGTTCCACTGTGCCAGGCTTTGGGCTTTAGTTATACTTGGTTCACCATGAGAACCACTGGCCTTGCATTAAAAAGTTCCACATTAGGAACCTTTGGTAAGAGCATTATCCTTTAGATTGAGCCATCACACAAGCTACATTGCGATTGGATTACAGCATTAGTTACTTTATTCGATAGCCATACATCTCATCAGTAATGAAGACAGACACTATTGTAGGGTAACTATAATAAACATGACATTGGTGTGTGTGTGTGTGTGTGTGTGTGTGTGTGTGTGTGTGTGTGTGTTCACACATGTGTGCCAAACGTTTGTTAGTGATTTAAGCCCCCAACGTTGTCTTCAAGGTGGCGCTGAATGTAAGGCACTAGGGTTAGGCATGGGTTGAGGTTATGGCTAAGGTTTAGGCTTAAGTGCCTTTAAGTCGACGGTGGTAGCATTGCCTGGAAGACAACGTTGGGGGCTTGAGACACCATCGAGCGTGCCAAACTGATTTGAATGCATCTAGAGCATGCCAAGTGCAACTTCAGGTTTAAGAGGACAAAGCGGCGGGTCCTCGTAAGACGGTCGCTGTCACTGTCGCCAGGCACGGAGTGCAGCCAGCCAGCGAGCGCGCGAGCGAGCGATCGAGAAGGCGGGCGGGCGGGCGGACATCGTATCACACCTCCCGGCTCGCGCGCGGCTTTACGGAGCCGCTCGGTAAACGCATTGTGTTTCCTAAATGGCTCGTCTCGCGTTCCATTACTGTCAAAACCCCGCTGCGACATAACGAGCGTGAGCGAGCGAGCACGGCGAACGACAGGACTCTGTAAATATTTCAGAGCCAGGAGAGGATAGGGTGGGGATGGGGTGGAGACGGGGAGGGTGGGGGTGGGGGGGGCATCTAGGGGACGGGGGGTAGTCAGAGATGTGCTCTCCTGCTCTGTAAATAAGTAAATACATACAACAGACAGAGGAGGAGGAGGAAAAAAGAACACCAGGCAGATTAGTCACTGCTAAAAGTGTAACAATGCTTCAGTGTTCGACCATGCATAATTTAGAGGCCATCTCATAGTGGGGAGGCCACTTGGTTGTGTTCTGTTGTTAGGGGGAGTAAAGAGAGTGAAGGGGGGGGGGGGTTGTCAGGGGAGGAAGGACTGGTGGGGTGGGAGGGTGTGTGTGGGGGGGTGCATAGCAGGATTGAGACATCATTCCTCTCTCTCTACTTGCCCAAGCAGAGTTAAACCCCCGCATCATTCTAGCCAAGCTCTGTCTGAGCAAATCACAGTCCCATGTTTGCTCCTTTTCCCCTTTAACAAGCTCTGCATTTTAATCAGCACACTCCTCCAGCATACACCCCCACACACCACCCCCCACCGCCTGCCTCTCACTCTACCCCCCCGCCCCCCACCCCTCCCCCTTTCCCTGCCTTCCTCCCCCGACCTTGCATGCTAAGTGCGTTTTAAGTTCAGGGTAATGGGTTGGAGTGTAACGATACATTAAAGTCAAACAGAAAGACAGAAGACAGGGAGGGAGAGAGAGAGAGGGAGAGAAAGAGAGAGAGACACAGAGAGAGAGAGAGAGATGGAGAGAGATGGAACAAGGGCAGGGGATGGGTGGGGGCTTTTCAAATTTTAACTCCAACTAAAGAGGAAGTTTGTGCCTGACTTGTGTTATGTTAATTCGTCTGGGTCTGTCAGGTTGATGAGTTCCCCATACTGTCCCCCCCCCCCCCCCCCTTCACACACACACACACACACACACACACACACACACACACACACACACGTCGGCTCGGGTTCGAAAGTTGAACCATCAGGTTGACAGCCAGCTGGTCTGACGTGAGCATAAGCACTTCTGCCTCTGATTAAAAGACCAGTCTCGCGGTGTCCAACTAGACGAGGCGCTTGCCAGCATCTCATGGCTCTGCCTCAGACAAAGCCACACATCCACACAGTCTCGCTTCTCTCTCTCTCTTTCTCTCTCTCCTTCTCTATCTCTCTCTCTGTTCCTTCACCTACACACTTTCACAATGGTCTTCATCACCACTGTCATATCCCTCCATAACAATTTTATCCTGGAGCTGTAAAAGAGATGTCGACTGTAAAAAGAAAGCAAAATATAAAAAACCTAAAAAAAAGTGCTTGACATATATTTGTATGGCTTTCTAATAATTCCATAATGATTATTTTTTAAGCACTGTGAGCATCAGGGTTTATGTCTGTTTTGCATTAGTCTTTCAGCTTGGTGTGAGCTGGCCTTGCACTTGTGTCCCTCAGCTCTACTGCTGTCAATCATCCCTGTCTCCCTGGTGACGCAGAGCAGCCAGGTCTCGTCACACTCAAGACTGAGAGTGGAAGGCGGGGAGTACGGCATCTGTGTGCAGCGACAGAGACGAGATCTGGCACACACACACATGTTATTTATTTATTTATTTCCTTATTTCTTTACATATTTCTCTTGTTTCCATCGTTCACATCTGTTTCAAATCCGGTGTGACACCGTCAAGTGCTTCCTGGAGGGCATGGGAATAGAGCCCAATCATGGACCAGCGTGGATCTATTCATCTGACTTGTGAGGGAGGGACATTTTTCAGGCCTTTATTTTCCAGTCAGACGAGGATTCTGTCTTTTTTTGTTTTGAAGCCCACACCTCTCCATTTGCCAAGCTTCCCCCTTCCAAGCCCCCTTGTCTGATTCGAGCACACTAATCTCAATGATATCATGTCAAAGTGCATCTAAATATGAAAGGACTCTGTATGTTCGATACGCCTTTCATTTGCGTTGCTGTCAAGAAAATATAGAAGGTTTATTCAGTGCAGTCCTTTGTGGTTTTTTTTTTTACCAAAGGAGGGCTTTTTAAATATGGATTTGTAATTTTGTCTTCTGGCATTGATTTAAACCATATTTTCCCTCAAGAAAAAGTGTTTACACACATGCTCATTCACCCGCCTTCTCTCTCTCCTAGACGCACACACACACACACACAGGCACGTACACACACACACACACACACACACACACACACACACACACACACACACACACACACACACACACACACACAGCATTCACTTGAGATATTTTTATCTTAATTACCTCGCGGAGAGGACAAAGGCAGTTTTCAAATGAAACAGGAGCGTTGATACTGGCGGAGGAGTGATGGCTGCGGGGCCGCGGGCTGTAACAGGTCAGAGGAACACAATGGAGACGCGTCCTCTTGTGCATCTGTTTGGCTGCAGGGCAGCATGCGTAATGTGACCTCTGTGACACGAGAAAACGCACCAGCCGCAACCCGGCCCCGCCGAACCAGGAGGCCTGTGCTTTGAAGCTTTAAATGAATGTGAAAGATCTCTCTCTCTCCTCTCTCTCTCTCTCTCTCTCTCTCTCTCTCTCTCTCTCTCTCTCACTCTCTCTCTTTCCTCTTATCCCCTTGTTTTCTGTTGTTTTGTCATCCATGAAGATAGTGTTTGATTTGAGTCTTGGGGGCATTTTCTCTCTTTTTTGTCATTTGTTTATTCTGTACCCAAGAAAATGTATACAGAACCAACCCACCACCCCCACAACCCCAGCCCCACCTCCCCTGAACTCTCCCTGCTTGGTGAACTTTGACCCCTTGTGCGCTCGCTCTCTCTCCGTGGAGACATGGTGGAGTGGGACCCAAGGTCAGAGTCAAGGTCGGAGTGGAGAGGTGAGTGGGGACTTTACGTCCAAAACATGGCTCAGTCTCCGGGCATGTCACATTCGGTTAGCGAGTCGCTCCATTGGTGAGTCCCTGAGCCATGTGCCGGCCAGGGAGTTATGCATGTATTAACTTTAATTAGCCGTGAAGATGCTCGTGGACGTGCTTAGACAGACAGACAAAGTATGCAGTGCCAACGTGGTATACAAGCAGATTTGGCCGTATTATCTTTGATAAATGGAGGAACAAAGGGATGGTGTGTGTGTGTGTGTGTATTTGTGTATTTGTGTGTGTGTGTGTGTGTGTGTGTGTGTGTGTGTGTGTGTTTGTATGGCTTCAAGTTTTCGGAACAAAGACAGAAAGCTGAAGTAATAGTTGCAGTCTGTGTGTGTGTTATGTGTGTGTGTGTGTGTGTGTGTGTGTGTGTGTGTGTGTGTGTGTGTGTGTGTGTGTGTGGTACGGTTGAGAAGCACCTCTATATATAGCGGAGAGTTGTGGGAGTGTGTGGGGCACTTGGTTAAGTTAAGTGGACAAATAAATTGAAGGTTCACGATACCTGCCCCCAGACACAAGAGGATCCTTACCTGAGATCTATGGGGCAATAATACTAGGTAGTAGAGGATGATTACACACTCACACACACAGAGACATAACACACACACACACACACACACACACACACACACACACACACACACACACACACACACACACACTACACACACACACACACACACACACACATACACACACTACACACACACACACACACACACACACACACACACACACACACACTACACACAGCCTCTAAAGAGCACACACACAAACACCACTAGGAGAACTTAAAGCTCTGGTCGTTTGGGTGTAAGTAGTATGACAAATCCATAAAAGCAGGGAAGCTATGACAGTGATGTTTCTCTGGGGCTGAGATCATCTCACTTTAGGACAGTGCCGGGAAGTCAGCGGCAACAAGACAAACTCAGGCTCCCGCTCGTGCGTCACGATAGCCGCCCACCCGGTACGCTGGATAGCACACCCGTGGACCAGGCCTTTCCCTCTGGACTTTTATATTGTTGGGAACAACACATGAAACACACACACACACACACACACACACACACACACACACACACACACACACACACACATTCTCTTCCATTCCCCCCCTCTCTCTTTTTCACCCCCCACCCCTAGTTCTCTCTCACACACACACACACACACATACAGATGTACACACACAGTTTCTGTCCAGATGGTGTGCCTTTGTCGTGAGTCCCACTTGACAGGAGGCGTCAAACTGTGTCACTTTGCTCATCAGGCGTACGTTCACCGAACGAGAGACGCCTGTCCTTTAGCTAGCTCGCTCTCCCAGTCCGCCGCCATTAAAAAAAAAATAAAAAATCAACAACGAGGAAGCAAATAAAGCGCGTCGCCCCGGACACCCACGCTGCTTGGCACCGCTCGGAGTAGCTGTCAAAGTTAACGGCTTTTCGAGACTATGATGAGTTCGTCTCCACCGACACACACAAAAAAGGCCAGCGTCAATCACCCGCACTTACGGACAACTGCCGGAAACATCTGTTTGAATTCGAAAATAAGATCACATCTGTTTAAACGGCAACGCAAAGTAACGCGTCGTGCCACGCTGACTTCTGATAGGTCACTTCCATCATCAACGTTCGCATCGCAACCATGCAAATCAGACATTAGTTTAGGTGGGTTATATTCCTAATAAACTATTTCCAAAACAAATGCTAAAATGAATCCGGAAGGATATGAAAGCAGTGTGGAAATTGGACTATGGATGTGATTTTTATACATATGTTATTGTGTGTGATTATGGGCATATTTCCTTCATTTTCTGGAAGATGCTGAAATATTGATTAATATTTGGCGACTCCAAACAGTGCATTATGGCGCTCCCTGTTATTATGCAGACGCCAAGGGGCCCCGGGTTTAATAATTTCTAGTCAGCGAGAAAATGGAGAATTCCATCCAATTTTCCAGGTTTGCAATCAAAACGCGATGATGAATGCGGGCAGACAACAGTGCCCTAGGAGTCCTCCGGCGCCGCAATATTAGCGGAGGAGAAGGTGCGTCTTGGAATGATTTCTCTCAGTCGAGCGTCTCTCGGAAAGAAGCAGAGAGAGAGAAAAAAAAAGAGAGAGAGAGAGGCAGAGAGAGAGAGAGAGAGAGAAGCTCCAGGGGTGCGGGCGTCAAGAACTCGTCAGGTTTAGTGGCCGCAGTTATTAAGCAGAAGGAGGATAACACGGTGTCCGCGCCGCATTAATCATCATTAAAGGCGTCGGGCGCGTGTGTAATCTGGCTCGTGATCGCCGGACGGACAAGGTAATGCCACTCTTATCACCGCATTCATCACCCGCGCAGATTAGCCGCGGCTCCACCGGGCCCCACCGGGATCAGCATTGATTTCAGCCGTGAGACTGATCGCCCGGCCCGCTGGATGATTACCGGCATCGCGGTGGGCAACACACACACACAAACACACACACACACACACCGTAACCTGTCTGTAGCAGCCATTCAAAACTCAGTGATCTGCTCCATAGCCCAAAATCAGTGCGCTAAAATAGCTTGATGGCAACACACCAGGCGGGGTCTATTGTCCATAGGGCTTCCTCCAGGATTTATAGGAAGCTATTTATAGCAGGGATGTTGAATGGCCACTTTAGCCATTAATGAGGTAGAATTAACATTGCGGTTATGGCTGCATTTGTTGGTTTACTGTGGAGCAGCCATTGAAAGCAGGTAGTAATTTGTCCCCTGTGGTCTCTGAGGCTAAAATAGTACCCGGGCACTTCAGGTAAATTGTTTACTTGGGAAGTGCATTTATAACCCAAGTTGAGCCACCAATCACCACTAAGCCTTTAATGCGTCCTTGTAAGAGTCCGGCTTAGTCTGGCAGTTTGTTTAGTAGCAGTTAGCAAGCTAGCAAGTTAGCATGCCCAATGTGATGCTATTCTAGACACACTAGGTCTCTAGACAACTTAAGGCCAGTTTAAGAAAGGCCACACATCTCTAAAATCCAAAAATATTGGTCTGGCGTGCGACATCAATACACAGGTCTCCCATTTCTCAGTCTTTCCATGCACTTTCTATGAAATAAACCTGATAAATGAAGTGGTCTTCCATTTGAATTCATTTCCTCTGACAGTGTGCATTATTCCACCTGAAGACGGCGGGACGCGTGAGAGTTATGAACGCGCGGTCCTGTGAAAGGCCAGCAGGGATAGCGGCTGGAGATTAGCCGTCGGAGGGGCCCGGCCTCTTTGACACCCGCATAAAGGAGCGGCGCTGCGGATCGATCCGTATGGAGCCGCCGCGCCGATCGCATCACTGTCCCCGAGTCACGCTCCAGCGCTCTCTGTCAGAGGAATGAATAGGGAATACATGATGAGCAGACACACATTCACACACACACACACACGCACACACACACACACACACACACAAACACACACACTATCTTGCATCTTTCACTCACACATGACCTATGCTCACAAATACACAAACACACACATTCACACACACACACACACAATGCATGCAATACATACACTACTCTCTGCAATACATACACTCGCTCTTTCTTATTCCTCTCTTGCACTCTCTCTCTCTCACACACACACACACACACAGATAGACATACAGACACACCTCCACATACATAAAGGGCATCAGTGTGATGGAGGGAGACAGGCCATGTGGTCATTAGAGAGGAGAGAGGAGTGTGTGGTGAAAGAGGGAGAAGCCAGGGAGGAGAAGACAGGTGCTACAGCTGGACTCGCCCTCCTTTCCATCCCTCCCTCCTCCTCATCTTTCTTTCTCCCTCTCTCTCTCTTTCTCACAAATACACACCTATACACACACCTACAAACACACACACATACACACACACACAGACAGCTGGACAGTCTGTTACAAGGCCAGCCACTAATAGGGTTCATACCTGCCAGGCGCCACCAAAAACACCTGCACATGGCGACAATCTGTTTATTATTTATTTAGTATTCACCGGGCCTCTTCCACCTCCAGTCCTCGCCGGTCTTTTATCATGTGCCTGGCCAAAGCGCCGTGACATCTGCCCGCTCCTCTCCTCCCGCCGCCGTCCCTCCGCTCATGGAATATTCATCAGCGCCGGAGAGAGGAGCCGACAGGAGGCGCAGCACAACAGAACCTCTCTCCTCCTCCTGAGCCCCTGGGCGCGGGAGTGCTCTGGATCACGACTCCGACGGAAACCCGGGGGGCAGGTGGAGGTGTGTGTGTGTGGGGGGGGGGATCTCTGCATCCTGCCCAGGGAATATGTCCGCTGGGCAGGATGCAGAGATAAGGGATGTACGGTTGAGGCACTGGTTGTGGTGATTGATAGGGCGAATTTACATGCAAACGCCGCCTGATAAGACATCCGTGGCCCGCTGCCAGTGGTGACATCCTTACAGTGGTCTGCCATGCTGAAGTATCCCTGTCTTGCTCTTTTGTTTTGTTTTTGCAATGACACTCCAAAAATCGATTGAAGTACAATGTCATAAAAAAAGGCAGTACTGAATTCTGGAGAGTAGCTCGCAGCTGTGAACCGTAACATAAACATTATGTAGTCTGTGTGTGTGTGTGTGTGTGTGTGTGTGTGTGTGTGTGTCTATGGAGGACCTCTGTGAGGCCTTCAAAAGAGAGAAAGATAAAAGAAAGCATAGAGATAAATGGAAGAAAGACAAAGAAGCTGGCGGTACCAGGTGTGAGAAGTCTCAGGTGTGTGTCTGTGTGTCTGTGTGTGTGTGTGTGTGTGATTGTGTGATTGTGTGTGTGTGTGTGTGGCCAATACGGTCATCCTTCAGGGCATCCCACAAGCCCCTTCTGTTCCTGATGAGATTTCATTTCCTGTGCGCACGTCCTGTCAAAGATCATTCGTGGCCACTGGAGCGGACACGAAGGCCTCTGACGCGCTCGTCTGGAGAATGTCGCCGCATGCCCCCCCCCCCTCCCCTCCCTTCCCCCCACGGCTGTCCCCTTGCTCCTCTCCACTACTCCAGTGACGACGTGAGCAGGACAGATGCGCTCCACGATGGAGGATTTTGATGCACCTCGCCGGTCATCTGCGTCGACTCGACCTGACGCGCGATTCCTTTCCCGTTCGGTTCAGATTCATTCAGTCTGCTATCCGCATAGAGGCTTTTGTTCAAGGATTTTTTTTTTTTTACCATCGTCAGAAAAAAAAAAGCATTTTCCAGTTAAGGGTGTATGATGACATCAGAGGGAAATTTCCCAAATAATTCCCCCACGGGCACGGAAATATGATCAGAGCCTGATTTAAGATAAGAGCCCCCTCCGCCCGGCTGGTTTGCATGAACTATGTGTTGTGACGGCATATTTGTTACTTTGGCAATTCATTCGTCACCGAAAGGCCATGCATTTACAATGTATTGCATTAGGCTGGAATCAAATTGCATTTCCTCCCTGCTCGCTACCTTCAATATCGTGCGTTGATAGGGCCGTGTGTGTGTGTGTGTGTGCTGTTATAGATCTTAGTCAGGTGCCGCTAATGTGAGACGCATGTCACAATGATGTGGCAGCTGGCTCATAAGAATTAAATTCAGTCTTAGCACGCTGCAACCCACGCACACACACACACACACACACACACACACACACACACACATTAGTTCACATCAATCAGATTACAGGGCTGGTTTTGCACGAACTTTGTCATTGTGATTGGCAGAAACCTTAAGTATAAAAAATGAAACCACAAGAACAGAAAAGAAAACATTGACACACAGTTGCAAATAATGATTAGCGAGCAAAGTTGTTATGTTGTGTGTGTGTGTGTGTGTGTGTGTGTGTGTGTGTGTGTGTGTGTGTGTGTGTGTGTGTGTGTGTGTGTGTGTGCTCTGAAGACTTGCTGTGTTCCCAAAAGCTTCATTTGTTCTGTGCACTGGCCCACATCGTGGTCACTGTCCAGAAATAAAATATAAGTCGAATTGCATGGGTGAGAGAAAGAGAGAAAGAGAGAAAGAAAGAAGGAGGGGAAGGAAAGAGAGAAAGATGATTACTAATGCCCTGAACAATTAATAGCCACTGAGAGGGCATCGGGCCTGCCTTCTGTAAAGATGAGTGTTTAATTAGGATGCATTATTAATTAGTCTTTTATCATCCGAGGGAGGGAGAGATGGAGATAGAGAGAGAGAGAGAGAGAGAGAGAGAGAGAGAGAGAGAGAGAGAGAGAGAGAGAGAGAGAGAGAGAGAGAGAGAGAGAGACACAGAGAGAGAGAGAGAGTTGGGAAGAGACGGAGGAGAAAGACAGAGGAGAGGAGAGGGGAAAAAAGTGGGAGGATGAAATAGAGAAATGGAAAGCGAAGGAGGGCAAGAGAAAGAGAAGGGGCAGAATGAGAGATGGAGAAACGAGAAGAAGAGGAAAAAAAACAAGACGTGAAGACAGAGAACAAGAGGGGAGGAGGGGAGGGGTGGAACGGAGGAATGAAGGAAGGAGGGAGGGGAGGGGAACGAGAGAAAAAGAAAGGAAGAGAAATAGAAGGAGGGCTCGGTGCTGGGGAAAACTAAATGAGTTTTCAGACTAATGAGCAGCGTGGCAAATCTTTAACTCTCATCGTTTTGACATGACAAAGCTGATCCTAATGTTACTGTGCGTCATGAATTATGGAGCTGCGCTCTATATAAAGCCATACATTAGTCTGTTCCGCGGGGAGCTCCGGGACACACTGATGAGTTTATTCAAAAGGGCCTACACCTACTAACAGCACAGGGAGGGACCCGGGGCACGGGGGCCAGGGACGCCCCCACAACGCTGAGACCACCAGCAGTGCCACCACTGATCTGTGTGTGGTAAGTGTACGGGACATTGCGTGAAGCACGTGCACACACACACACACACACACACACACACACACACACACACACACACACACACACACACACACACACACACATACACACATATCACTTGCAATAATGTGGTAGGCTTGTTTGTTGGTTGGTTTGGAAAGTTGCAAACCAGTGTGTGCCTGTGTGTGTGTGTGTGTGCGTGTGCGTGTGCGTGTGCGTGTGCGTGTGCGTGTGCGTGTGTTAGGGTGCATAAAAGAAGGTGCCTTCAAAAAGAGATAAACACATGAAGAAAAGCAAACAAAGGTTGACTGACAGATGGAAATTACCGCTAAAAGACATGGATGTCTTCTACAGTAAGTGAAGGATGACTCCAGTTAGCGTGCTCCTGTCATTAATATCCCAATGCAACTAAATCAATAATACATTAATGAGGTAATAAATGACATGTACCTAGATTAATATATCTTCATATGTCTGACATGCCATCAATCCAACTCCATACATTTACTCATAAACATACAGTATATTGCTACTAAATCTCAGGTTACGGGCCTAATCCATTTATCACGCGTGTGGCATTAGAACATTTCACTCTGTGAATGATTAAGTGGTTTACTGGTTGTCATTCATTTTCTGAAATATATCCTGCACATAACACAAAATGAAAGTATCAAATTCAACCATGAAAGGTCTATCGTTCATCCACCAACCACCTCTCCCTCCCTCCCTCCCTCCCTCCATCCATCCATCCAACTATTGATGTTAGACTATCGGTGATATAAAAGGAATGAAAAATACTCTTATTTTCAGAATGACGGAAATCATAGCAAAATGACACAGTGTGATAGTTGGACTATGGACAGTAGAAAACTAAAAGCTGCTGTTTCCATTCCCACTTTAAAGTACTGCTTGCACATTTAGACATCTCCGGAAGAGGTGTTGAAAGGATGACCTGAGAGTGTATGTGTGTGTGTGTGTGTGTGTGTGTGTGTGTCCGTGGTGCTAATGGGCAAAACCAAGCAGTCGTTTCACACCCTTGGCACTTGCCAAGCCTTGACATTTTAGCACTCTCCTGCCCCTCCTGTCAGTCAAGTGCACAAGTGATGGTGTGCCAGTGAACAAGCCCACATGTCACTCATGGCACACACACACACACACACACACGCACGGACACACACAATGTCATGCACGCACATGCACACACACACACACACACACACCACACACACACACACAAACACACACACTCATACACATGCGCACACACACACACACACACACACACACACACATTATCACATACACCCCCCCTTGCACATCCCTGCATGCATGCTCACACACACACAAACAGAAAGAGAGAGCTTTTTGCACATGCACATACAATATATGATATACCGTCATTAACACTGACAGTGTGTCTATCACACATGACCTAAAAATACATTTATACAGCCATTATACAGCAAATGCAAAATACACACATGCACACGCACAAACACAGACACACACACACACACACACACACACACACACACACACACATTCTCTCTCATATTTTCGCCATATTAAATCCCGCCGGAATTTCCATCTCGCTGAGAGGGAATTAGGGACTTCACCCAAAGGACTTAACATTCTAACAGAAGGGGAGGGTAACTTGACTTTCAGACCACTTATATCGAAGCCCATGGGACTACTCAGCGCTCCCAAGAGCATTCCATCACCCCCCTCCCCCCCCCCCGACACACACACACACACACACACACACACACACACATACCCCACAATCCCATGTCGAGTCCAACATGTTCAGCAGGTTTCTCTCCCCCCCACTAAACATATTTAATGAGTTGACCATGTCTGATCACAGGCATACACTGGTCAGGTCGTAATAAATGCGGCAGAAAAGCCCACGGCTCAAACACCTTGTTAAAAGTGCTTCATGATGTATAAAGCCCGCTGTCGTGTAGAGGGGATTATTTTAACTAGCGGATTTTGCATGGAGAAAACTTTGCGGTGTGTGTGTGTGTGTGTGTGTGTGTGTGTGTGTGTGTGTGTGTGTGTGTGTGTGTGTGTAGAGTGATGAGAAATAACAAAGGCTCAAAAGAAGGAATCTGTTGTACGTTTACAGTCTGTGGAGAGAGGAGGAGATGGGAGATGCTGCCAACGTTGCGTGCACTGATGAGCGCACACACACACACATACACATACACACACACACACACACACACACACACACACACGCACACGCATACTCATGCACATACATAAATGCAGACACACACACACACACACCAACATACACACACACACACAGAGGGAGAGAAGGACAGTGTCGCATTCATTAACAGCACATTTGAGACACTTTCTGCAAGGCAGGAGTTGAGCTTCATTAAGACGATGTGGGTAATTTGTTGAAGCTTCACACCATGGTGATCCAGCTCGATCCTTCGCAATTATGCATGTGCACACCCACGCAAGCACACACACACACACACACACACACACACACACACACTCACACACCCCAGCACAACACATAAACACACACACACACACACACACACAAACACACTCCCCAGCCCAAACACATAAACACATAAACGCACACACACACACACACACACACACACACACACACACACACACACACACACACACAATAGATGTGTGTACCCATGAACCGAAACATGCATGTGCATGCTCATGTGTTCATTGACACTCAGCAGTGTACTGTATGCACACACGTACATATGCTCAGACAAACAAGCACGAAAGACAAAAAGCAAACTGACTTAAGTCAACATATAGCTGAATTAACAAAACGTACACAGCATGAACTACACACCACAGAGAGAGAGAGAGATAGAGAAACTGCTAACATAAGCACACACACACACACACACACACACACACACACACACACACACACACACACACACACACACACACACACACACACACACACACGCACACTGGTAGATTCCCCTTGTCGCTGTGCTGACCCATTTGCATAGGAACGATAATGACACAAAATTCAATTTCTCGCAAAGTCAACTCAGTAATGGTGGAATCAGGTGCCCATGTTGTCTCCCCCACCCTGCACCCACCCAACCCCCCTCCTCTCTCTCACTCTGTATTAGTTGTAGTTTTCATCTTTGTTCATTTCCAGGTTGTTGTTGTGTTGTTGTTTTTATTATTATTATTTCGACGGCACATCTGCATATCTCGAGGTACAGAAATCAGCACGCATCATGTTGACTAACAGCAATGCCACTGGGATGTGGGAACGCTATGACTAAAAAAGCTCTAACTCAGTACTTCACCTCACTTACTGTACAACCCTCACACCGACATGGCCATGAATCCCATCCTTTCACATTTTCACTGTTTTACATGGAATCTCTACATAAACCTGCAGTATGTGATGAATGAAACTCCTTGAATACTTCGGCACATTACTGCACACTCTCGCCGATACAGAGAGTACAACTAATACACCAGTGAGGACACTGGCATACAGTATGTATTTATATCGAAGGATCTCGACACTGAGTGTTTGCATTGGTAACGAAGCCAGAGGCGACAAATGTCTGCGGTTATGACATTCGGAATTGATTAGCTGCCAGCGCTGTCCTTGAAAATGTTTGATCAGTAATTAAAGACAATAACCGCGTTAGCAGGAGACTGAAAAAGATAATGATTTTCCTCGCCAAGCCTGCGTCGGATCGCACTTCAACACATCAGTGAGAAACTAGCCTTTGTTTAATTCAAGACCCAGTGATCCAGCTTTGACACGCTCTGCATTCCATGCACCCGTTAGCCTCCAAACCTGCACTTTGACACACATACACACCTACGTACAGTACAAGTGCGAGAGGGGGAGAGAGAGAAAGAGGGGGAGAGAGAGAGAGAGATGTTCATTAGCGCTGATGTTGATTAAAGGTCAAGGCGTGAGTTTATAGCCCTCTGTGTGTGCCGAGAACATCATTAAAGCAGGCTAGCGGTCATGTTAGCGGACAAACTATAGCCTGAGGCAGAATGGCCACGGCTAGTCAAGGCGAGTCAGACTCTCCTCCAGTGAGAGAGGGTACGTGTGGAGGGAGGGTTGCTGGATCCTGGAGGAGGCTGTAAGGAATGTTCCCCAGGCCTGTCCATCAATCAAGCGCAAGAAATGTAGATGAGGCATTCTAAAAAGCGCACTGTTAGTATGCTGTTAGTAAGTTAGCTGGTCCCCTGATATGCATATATTATGACATGAAAATTAGGCTCTGAATGCGATTAGGTTATCAAATGCAACGGTGTACTGTAGATGACTATGGAATGAATATGAGTATGCAAAGGAGCCTCTATAGAGTGTGTAGCTGTGTAGCCAGGTTCTACAGTAAAGCATCTGAAGAGTTCTGCAGATAGATAGATAGATTTATAGATTGATTGACTGATTGATTGATTGATGGATGGAAAGAAGGAGGAAGCTAAGTGAACTGAGAGAGCTGAGTCCTGTGTGGAGACAGCTGCCATGTTTTATGGCTTCCTGTTACCATTCATCACCCAAATGAAGTGAAGTTAACTTTCTGCATGACTGACAACTCCAATCAGGGACTCTGTCTCTCAAAGCACAGAGACAGGCAGTTCAAGGGACGGGCCTCTCTCTCTTTCTCTCTCTGCCAGCCTATGTGTGTGGGTGCATGTGTGCCTTAAAGTTGGTTTTGACTAGGACATTAATTGCAGTAATATACTGTATGTAGCTCTGAGAATTTCCAAGAATGCAAGCTGGTTAAGGCAGTCATTCTCGCTAGTAATATCTAACCTGTTGTGCATTAACTATGTATCTTCATGATGATGCCTCAATCCAGTATCTGTCAACACTAAAAAAAAAAAAAAAAATCTTCCAGATATTCACACATCGATATTACAACAGAATCCAGCGACTAAGACTCCCCCGTCTTTCCTCAGCACGAGGGAGGAAATGCAGAGATTCCAGCCTGATCTCTGTGAAAACATTTTGGATTTGCGGTTATCTCTGTCTGCAAACCCACACAGGCTTCTCTCCTCTCCGTGAGTCAGTGATTTCGGCGAGCCCGCTGGCTCTCCGCTCCTCTGGCCCACTCGCATGTGTTTGGGGAGGGCGGGGAGCTGAAGCGAGGCTTATACGAGTAGTCTGCTGGAGAGAGGGAGAGAGAGAGGGAGGGAGAGAGAGAGAGAGAGAGAAAGAGAGAGAGAGAGAGAGAAAGAGAGAGAGAGAGAGAGAGTGCCCCTCCGAACAAAAGTGAGCCAGGCAGAAAATGACCACAATGCATCAGGGGTGGCGGCGGCGGTGGTGGTGAATAGGCGGCCTGGGCCTGAGCCCTGTGTGTGATGAAGAGATAGTGGAACTCGAAGGACAACACCGACAACTCAGACACACCATTAGCCACCTACCGCTGGCAACTGAGAACAGAGCACGGGCACATTGGTGTTGAAACTCTGTGTGTGTAAAAGTGAGAATGTGCGCGTGTGTGTGTGTGAGAGAGAGATGTCTATATGAAAGTGTGTCTTTGTGTACGTGTTTGTCTGTGTCTGTGTGGGACAGTGTATGTATGTGTGGGTGACAGGGACACAGATTAGGTGTGAGAAAAAAAGTAATGTTGTTGTTGTTGTTGGTGGTGGTGTGTGTGTGTGTGTGTGTGTGTGTGTTGGGGGGTGTCAAGGGAGGAAGAAGGGGTCCCATTTTGGACAGCAGAGGCTACAGTGAGCACCTGGAGTTTGTCTCACCGGAGCAGCAACGCTGGCACGAGATGAAGACGAAGAGACAGCGAGGGGGTGAAATGAGGATAAGGAAGAGAGACAGGTTCAGTGGGACACCGACCTGGAGACACAAGAGAGAGAGAGAGAGAGAGAGAGAGATAGAGAGAGAGAGAGAGCATTCTTCTGTTATTACTATTACTATTATAACATTGTTCTGTTTATCTTATATATGTATTGCATTTGTTTGCACATGCTTTGACAACACAAGCACACTTGTCATGTCAATAAAGCTTATTTGAATTTGAATTGAATTTGAATTTGAGAGAGAGAGAGAGAGAGAGGGAGAGAGAGGGAGAGACAGACACAGAGAGAGAGAGAGAGAGAGAGAGAGATGGAGAGGGGTAAGACATGGTGGCTCATGAAGGACAGGCAGTCAGCAGCAGGATCACACACAGACGCCCAGAGAGAGAACGAGAGAGGCGACGAGAGATGGGAAACACACGAGCATGTGTGTCTGTCATGCTTGCCACGAACACTCCCTGGATCGGCGGCCAAGCTAGACTGAGCGCCACCGAGGCTGCCGAGCCACGGAGAGAGAGAGAGAGAGAGAGAGAGAGGGGGCCCCCAGACAGGTTTCCGTGGAGATAGCAAGGGGGAGCGAGACAGCCAGCTGCACCTCACTCGGGGAAGCGGGCGGCGGCAGCGTCGTCAGCGGCAACAGCAGCCGTGGAGTCGCGCCGCCTGCCTGAACTGTCTTCGGTGAGGCAGCCAGGAGAGAGGGGGGAAAAAAATCACACAGAGGCACAGAGGCTCCACACAAGCTGTCTGCTGTCTCCAGCCCAGTGACACTGAGTGGGAGTTCAGAAAGGGTTGAGGGTGTGTGTGTGTGTGTCTGTGTTTGGAGGAGGGGGGTCGGTGAGTTGCAGTCATGGGGGTCTGGTTTTGACACATGTCTTAGTTACATATGGTTAGCGACGCAGTGTACGGTAACCGTTGTTTGACAACAGAGGGGTGAGGTGGGGGGGGGGGGGGGGGGGGGGGCGGGGGGGCTACATGGCGGTGGAGGGTTGAGGTGGGGAATGGGGGGGTGGGGAGGGGGCAGCGGTGTGGAGAGGCAGTGGGTCTGTCGGCTAAATGGAGTGACAATGCAGGGGGAGATGGTTTTTGGCTCATCGTCAAGGTGACGGTTGCCTTGTTACCTGTCACAGTGGCTGTTCTGCCAGGATCCGTGGCCAATGAGAACATCTGCGGGACCGGCAGGCCTGTGCCAAAGCAGCACAAGTCACCGAGCCAAACACGGTGTGTGTGTGTGTGTGTGTGTGTGTGTGTGTGACAGAGAGGATGTGTATATCTGTGTTGGGGGGTGACTGCTGTGTTGAAGGAAAAAATCAGGAGGAGAAAAGAGAGCAAGCAAGAAAGACGGAGAGCGAAAGAGAGAAAGAAACAATAAAAGGAGTGGAGACATAACAGAGAACAGACCTATATGACAAATCTTTTGAAATGTCACAACATTTCAAATAACCTTTACTGTACATGAATCAAACTGTTGTTTTCCTTTTGCATATAACCATACACCATCATCACTATAACATTTCACTCTACAGTGGTGCAGTAATTAACTGTATTACAGTGGGCTTTGTTTCAAAATAAGGAATCAGACGTGAGATGTGGGAGAGAGAGAAAGAAAGAGAGAGAAAGAGAGAGAGAGAGAGAGACTTCCAAGATGCCACAGAGAAATCCTGCGTCTAATTTTTCCAACAAAAGGCTATTAACTAAGTATCCATTTATATTGCACTCTTCCCCTAGACACCCCCTCATTTATTGTGTGGCTGGGTGAGCCTAATCTCATTTGCGAGCTGCTATTAGGACTCACAGGGAGAGTGGCTGGCGAGAGATAGGCTTTAAGCTTTGTTGTTTATTTTGCCTTGAGAAGCCTCTACCCTGGGCTGCTGCCGCATCCCTTTGCCTGTGATAGTGTGCGACTCTCTCTCTCCCCCTCTCTCTCTCTCTCTCTCTCTCTCCCTCTTTCTCTCCCTCTCTTAAAATGTTTTACCGTGACCATTTCCATTACTCCTGTTAAACGGCTGGATGGTGTGATGTCACCAGCTGTTCCGGCGCACGCTGAAGATGCTGTTGTTAAGTGCTGATTGCAGCTCTTTTTTTTTTCTTCTTTGGGGGGTATTTATAGAATTCTCCACACAGATGTGCAGGCTTGGCAGGTGTGTGTGTACTGAGTTAACCCTACACACACACACACACACACACACACGCACACTTTCGCTCAACTTCTCTCGTCTTCCCTTCCTCTTCAGCCTCTTTCGATGACGTTTCCAGTCCCTCGAGTTCCTACCTCTGCAGCTCGCCATGTTGGGAGTTACTGTTTATAGACCACAACAAGGTCAGTCTGAGTACCAACACCAAACCAGACACTCAGAAAGCACAGCCTCTGACAGCTGGCACCGAAAACCTCCTCCTCACAAGACAGACTACATGCGACTACTTTGTGCATGTAGGTTACAGTAATTCAATATTTTTTTTTTTTGTAGATGCAATGTTGTACAAGGAAGCTCTATGTGAAAAATATCATAATGTGGCAGATTTGTTTTCTTTTCCCCAAAAAACATGCATTATGTCCAGACATTTCACACAACTGTGCCATTGGAGCTAAAAATACGGCCAGTTGATTGGACTTACAGCATAAGTCACAGTAAGTTCGATTTCTTGGTCTGTGATTCATGTGTGTGAATTGAATTAATTATGACTGCAGTTCAATGTGTCTTTTTTTATGCCTTATGGTTGTGTGTGTGTGACATTGACCTTGTGTTGTTAACCTCGTGTGTGTATATCTCCTTGAATCTCCATCTTAATCTCCCTAGTAGCCTCACACATGTTTGCATGTACTGTAGTCTGTGTGTGTGTGTGTGTGTGTGTGTGTGTGTCCTTCCGTCTGTCAACTGGACTCTCTGTGCCACACGTGTCACCCTCACACTCTGTCCGATGCCCTCTGTGAGAATGTGACAGACGTCACTGTTGATCTGCTCAAACACTCCCCGTGGGACGTCCAGCGTGTCGTCCGGCGAGTTGTCCGGCGCTCGTGGCGCCCGTTTGTTTTGTTGTTCCGTCTTCTGATCAAAGTGCTCAAGCGCTCGCCAATGCTCGCCAATGCTCGCATCCGGAGAAGCCTTTGGAGCACAGGTGAAATTGGCTGTCATCGTGGCGTGACCATGTTTTACATGCGCTGCGTAACCCAAACAGGGTGGACTGTTTCAAGCACGCCGTTTTCTTTTGTTGTTGTTATTTTTGCACACACCTGGAGCGACGATGGGCCTGTGTAGTTAAAGCCTTTGGGAAACTGCCTTTGATAGAATGCCCACGAGTGGTGTGGTTCGATAGAGGCACAATTCATTTAGGCGCCAGGCTGTTAGCCGAAAATATGTGGAAACAGGTTCGTCGAATTTGTCCAGAATAATGGCGGGACCGCGGTTGCTATGGAGACGATAACAATGCACCGCACGAGCCCTGTCGCGTTGTTTAATTTTAGGTAGGTTCAAATTCAGGACGAATGCTGTTTTGCCGCAAACACATTTTCTTGTCATTCATTTGGACTGAATGTAGACAACGGCTTCACACCTGTTCCCAATCAGTGAACATTAAATAGCGTTGTCTCAGAAAACACAACAGGATTCTTGTCACACAGAAACACCCAATCATAACAAGCATATCAAAAGACACTGTGTGTAGAATCCACAAATAATAAAAAAAAGAACAGAGAATAAAAGAGACTGAAAATGAATAGAATGAGTAGCAGAGATGGCAGAAGCTGAGCTGAGATGCACACACACACACACACACACATAAGTGTGTTCATACACACATACAAACTTCAACACAAATGCACATGCCCTTCAAGATTGAACCAGTCAATCAGTCCCAGGCACATGTCGCTCTTTAAGCGAGCTGCAATTGGCTCGAGTTTCCTTTTGATTTGCCTTTGTGTTGAAGGCGCAATTGGAGTCTGTCCCCCTCTCTCCATGTGAACACAGGCTTCGGTGCTCCACTCTCCTCCTGTCAGAAAGCCACTCAAATTACACCTGCACGACACACACACACGCCAACACACGCCAACACACACACACACACACACACACACACACACACACACACACACACACATCCGTCACCTCAAACGAGGGCCAGCGAGAGGGTAGCACCGACCATCAAAGATCATTAGGCAAATAGCAAGGGAGCAGCGAGGAACGAGTGTTTCATGTGGAGACGGAGAAAAGGACAGAGATGGAGAGAAGCGTGCAAGAGAGAGAGAGAGATGGATAGATGGAGAAAGGGTGGGTGGAGAGGGTGGAGGAGGAGGGGGTGGAGGACTGGTCCTTTCCTGTCACACACTCTCATCGGATGATTAGAAGCGAGCGTGTGCGCCGTGCTGTGTGGTATGTGCGCGCCGGCTGCATTGATTTTCAGCCGTGATCAAGAGTGAGGCAGAGCGCAAAGCCGGGCTATCGTGTCACCTGTAATCTGCGGGTTCCCGCGGCAACTGGAGCTCTGATCATGGGGGCTCGGTGGCGAACAACCCCCGCCCCCCTCACTACCACCCGCTCAACCTCCAAACACCCCCCCCCCCCCCCCACACACACACACACTTCATCTTGAAAAAGATCAACTTTTTACATCAAAGGCAAGCAGGGGAAAAGTCTGCTAAAGAACCAACAATTTCTAAACATTGATTATAAGCAGAGAGAGAGAGAGAGAGAGAGAGAGAGAGAGAGAGAGAGAGAGAGAGAGAGAGAGAGAGGGAGAGAGAAGTGAGTTAGTGGAAAGTGAAAAATCAAGTCATGGTCATGTGTTTAAACCAGATCAGCTCGTGCTAAGCTCGTGGCCATATTTGTTAGAGTCCATATATTCATTACGGGGGTTATTATGTGTATTGACTATTGGATTAGCTTCTGCCTACTAGCGTGATTTCCCCAGGGGGGAGTGAACGCCGTGGCAACAGGGGGACGTGATAAACGCCAACCCGGAGCAAAGTCCACTGGCAATAATATTTTTTTATGTAATTAAATCTGGAATGTTCCAAGGAGTTGCAAAGATGGAGGGTGACTGGAATAGAGATGGACCGTGATGAGAGATGGAGAGAATGGGAGGAGAGAAGGGGGGATGGAAGACTGGAGGAGAGCAGGATGGAATGGGGGATGAGGAAAAGAAGGTGAAGGAGAGAGAGAGAGAGGGAGGGGGAATGAGTGAAAAGGGCCGATGGAAAAGAGGAATACAGAATAAAATTGGGGCGTGTGAGAGAGAGGGTGAGAGGAAGAGGAGTAGAGAGTGGAGGATGACAGCATGAGAGAGAGAGAGAGATTGGGAGATGGAGGAGAGAGACAGATGGGTGGATGTTAGAGGATGGAGACAGGTCCTCCTCTGTCACACACAGTGAGGGGGCACTGGATCGAACAGGAAACTGAGTCATCACACACACATGCGCGCACGCGCACACACACACACACACGCGCACACGCACACACACACACACACACACACACGCGCACACACACACACACACACACACTCACAGCACTGATATCATAAGACTGGTCTTAGGTCAGTGTGCCTGCTCATACTCATCAGCACTCAATCTGCCAAATTGAAAACTCATATAGTACAAGTCAATTAAATCGGAAAAGTTTGGTTTAATTAACTGTTAATTAAGTCTATATTTTATATTCACCAATTCTGTAGGGGCGGTTCTTTGCCGTGGGTGAAACAGGTAATTGGCTTTGGGTGCTTTTATAATGTTTGCCGACCTCAATAACGAAAAGTGTGTGTGTGTGTGTGTGTGAGAGAGAGAGAGACAGAGAAAGACAGTGCAAGATCACGCATTGTAATTGGGTAGAGCGCAAAATTACATGTTACAGGGCACCACGTTAACCAATTCCACTGTTAGCGATTCTTGGGAAATGTCAATGACAGCTTCATGCAAGCGCATACAAATTCGGAGACATCTGTAGCAGGGGGGATCGATTTGCATGGGGTACAGGACGAAATTATGCACATATTGCGTTTCAAACATTATCAAATAATAGCATGTTGCTCCTATTGTATATTTCCATAGAAATGACTCGCATTTGAAAAGTAATTGCAAGGAAAAGACGGATTACAATTATAGTCAGGGCGGAAGGTGAACTCATGCCCCGTCGGTATACGTGCCAGGGTGGGAATGGTGGGGTATATTCTTTCAGCCCGGAGCGCATTGTCGGCTTCTTGGCTAAGAGAAAAAGTCAAACAGCGCCTTCCTAAAGACACGGCAGCCATTGTCTGTGCCCTGGTGTTCGGGATCAGACACGGAACTATAAATGGCATGCAGGCCTTGGCACAGAAACACATTTCTGACACACGTTTTCAATCAAATATAAATTGGTTCGAAGCACTATCAAAGATGGACGACGTCTTTTTATAAATCAAAATTGACTTGCCGCACGTTAACAGTCACCGTCATCTCTCTCTCTGTCTCTCTCTCTCTCTCGTTTTGTTTCTCAACTCTCTATCTCTCTCTCTCTTTTTCTCTCTGACAACCACAGTGGTGGATGGGATAATAAGCTAGCTTTTTCTGCTGAATGGAGACTCATTCAGGCTCTGTGTGAAGGGTGTCCGGTCCCGGCAGTGTGATAAAATGCCATTTAACGGGAGACAAAAGCCAAGGGAGCAAGAGATAAGAGTGGCATCGGCGACGACGACGTGGGTATTTGCCATTCCGCCGGCCGCTGGGCGTCTGCGGTGAACAGTGAATATGCGAGTGCGGCGGGGCCTCGTGCCATCTCCTTCACGGTGTTGGGTGGCAGGAGGTCTCGTAACCGCCTCCGGACAATGCACAGGTCATTTATTTAGTTGATAGTAAAAGGCCTGACTGACACTATCGCACAAACAAGCAGCGAAATAAATTACAGCGATTCACACAGTGAAGCTCTTTTAAAGTTAGAGCGCACTGCGCTGTTATTGGTCACAGATGTTGTTTTAATAGCCTCGCGCGCAACAAAAGCTGACATGGTGATATGAAGCCTCTTGTGATGTTTTGTGAGGGGGAAAAAACATGTCTTGTCTGCCTGCTACTTCTCCTTCTCCTCTCTCACTCTCTCTCTCTCTCTCTCTCTCTCTCTATCTCTCAGACACCAAAAGAAGATATGAGGTTGAGGGGTTGGAGGTTTTCAAAGACGTAACACACTTGAACCTGAATCCTTCTTCGTGGAGCAATGTAAGCTGTGTCACAGTGTGTGAGCGAAGACACACCACATGTTAGATGTGGTGATATTTGACTTGGCTGTCTTTTTTATTCATAAGTCATCCTGCTGCATCCATTTCTTAATCGTCAATTTGGTGCCTTAATCCTCCCTTACACATCCCTGGCTTTAGCGGCGAGTCGCCACGACAACGGAAACCTCTTTTGCAACATGGGTTTCCCCGAAGATGCCAAACACGGGCACTGACACACACACACACACACACACATGGACTCACACCTCACACATGTGCACGGAGAGCCTAAAACACACAAAATCCACCTCTAAACGGATTAACCTTTTCGTAGTCAGCTGCGACGACTTGCCGTTTGCTTGCACTCTAACAAGAAGCTAAAACTATTCAAATGCCAGCTCCTCTGTCAATAACCCCAGAGCATTAGCGACTGGACGCAGAGCAAACTCCCAACGAATACCGGTCTTACCATTACAGGGGACGCTAGCGCAGTAAACCTGTCAGTTTTGTTGAAATAAACATTGATGCTGAAAGGGTATGTTCGGAAATATAACAGGGTGTTCTCTGTATTTGCTTGTAAAATGGAAGTTAGCGGCTAAGGCTAGCAGCATGATTAGCGGTACAGCCTCTCCATGAAAGCAGTAACTGCTGATCCCATCCCTAAAGCTTCTTTGTGTCTTACTCTTCTGTGCTTTGGAGTGTGTGTGTGTGTGTATGTGTGTGTGTGTGTATGTGATCAACGGAAATTTATCAATGGCAATTATGGCATCTGATTGTGTGTGTGTTTTCTTTTCGGAGACCTTTTAGCTCTAACGAGTGGCATCAAACAGCTGCAGCTTAAAAGCATCTGCTCGTAAAGCCTGGTGTGGCCATGATCCATCCCCATCAGCAAGTAGAGAAGACTACCGCCACAACTCCAACAACACACACAAATAAACACACACACACACACAAACACACACACACACACACACACACGCAAATAAACAAACACACACACACACACACACACAGAGAGAGAGAGACACACACACGCACACGCACACATACACACTCTCTCTGCTGGACCTGGTGCATCATCCACCAGGCAGACAAATGATAGGGGACATGACGCAGGGCCACAGTGGGGGGTCTCTGTTGCTCCATGGCCCCTTTGATCCAGCCCCACCTAGGGGTTGTTGTGGGTAAATACGTGATAATTGCACATCGTTAGTTATCTTTCGCTAGCACCCCCCCATCGAGACCCCACTCACTGTGCCATCCATTACTACCATGTAAACATACAGTACAGTACAAACCAGGCTCCCTTAGCATAAAACAGAAGACAAATTGTATAATATATTTATATTAAATTGGTAGTTACTGTCTGTTTCCTGTCATGTTTATACAGTACGTGTAGAAGATGAATCATTTGCAAATGAAACAGGCTTAAATGTTCGGCTGACATCCTCCAACCACCAAGAGTCACTGGGAAGGAAATTCAACAGTTCAAACACTCTAGACAATGACACGCCAAGAGACGGAGATCTCCAAATGACAGAGGAGGCGTGCGTGTGTGTGTGTGTGTGTGTGCAAATAAATAAATATATAAATAACAAAAATATATTTTAATCCTTCAAAAGCCCAAGCTGCCTGTACATTGTTAGATAAAGTGTCAGACTGTAGAATCCAGCATGGCGGGACACATTCTTTAAAGGTCGTTTATTTATTTCATTCGCGGTCTCCGTGGTGGGCTCTAACAAGGCAAAGGCGCTTTGAAGAGTTAGCCTCGTAGTCACGGTAATAGGCGGCCTCTCTGAGCTCGGTAAGCTGTAAGCTAGCGCTCCCCACGGCACAGATGCTTGTCAGGGGGTCTTGTGTGTGACTTGTAGAGGTAAGGGGTGGAAGGTTTAGTGGAGGGAAGGATAGTTGAGGTGGAAGGCGGAGGAGGTGATGGGGTGATGGGGTGGGGGGTTGGGTGGGGGTTGGCATTCAGTCAAGGTGAATAGAAAACACTGGACACGGCGTGACATGGTTTTTAAAGCGAGCAGATGGCCGCGTGTTGTGTTGTGCTGCTGTGCTCCCGGACGCAGAGGAGATTTGACACTGCGGATTTGAAGATCTGTGCCTCCCTCACTAGCCCCGGGCAACAACACGCCACATGTGGCGGCCTAGAGATTAGACATGCCCAGGTGATATTTGGAAGAGCTGTCTCAACAGAAGGTCATATTCAGATGGAGACTATAGTCATGGAAATGACGCCAGTAACAAGCTCATGAATTTAAGGCCATCAATGGAATGTTTTCAGGGTGTCCAATTTGGTTGGCATGCCTGTTGGTGTGTCACTATCACACAACCTTTTTTTTTTTTTTTTTTTTTTAATTCTCTGCTCTTTTTGAAGCAGTGCAAAGCGGAAATGGCAGTGCGAGGCTGAACTTGGCCTGAAAAGCTCTCCATTTGCAGTCGCGTAGACGTAGTCAATACAGTTTTAATTAATGCAAACCCTGGGCAGTTAGGTGCAGGGAAAGGTACAGCTTTTTCATGAATATTTCAGAAAACCAGACAATGTACGTGACATGGGTGTTGTATTTCACCACAGAGCAGTACAGTCCAAGGTTTATATTGCAGCTTCATTTGGGGAACACACACACACACACACACACACACACACACACACACACACACACACACACACAGAGAGAGAGAGAGTAAATGACTAATTAAGCTGAATGTTGTACGGGTGTAGAGGCCCTATTAATGAGTCAGGCAGCAAAAGCAGTGAAGAATTAGTCCATGTAAACTTCTGTGCTTTCTACCGTCTCTGCTTTAACACCTCCATATAGTTCTTTACCATTCAGATCTGCTCTTCTGCAGGCATCGCTGACCTTATATTACTTCAGCGTCTGTCATTTGTTTTGTCTCTGCTCCAAGTAAAAAGAAATCACATACCAAGTGATCACTTGTTTAAAGTTTTGATTTGCAACAGTCATTCCCAGTTTTTGATTAACGAGGAGTAACTCTTTATTTTTTTTGGCTATTATTCCACTTTGACAGAATTGGTGGCTCCCTGGGAGTGTGTGATTGGAGGAACTCCAGTAATTACGAGTCTCAGCAGGGGCTAATTTTTCATTTTCTACCCAGATGAAGACTTTCACCTGGATCACCCCCCAGTGTTCTGTTTTCTCTTGTCTTCACTGTCCCCCTCTCCCCTCCTCCGCCTCATCCTCTCTATCTTCCCTTACTTTTTACCCCCCACCACCGCTTCTCCACACACACACACACACACACACACACACACACACACACACACACAACCCCCATCTCTACCTAACTCTCTAAACATCCATCTTTCCCCGTGGACGGGTGCTGTGATGGCACCGCAGCACAAGTTCCGGGTGGCACCGGGCGGGCAGGTATCCGCACGTCCTAATTCTCCCTTCCTCTCCGCAAACTTGTCATTCCCCGACAATTTAACACTAACAGGTCTATTCTGTTTTTTTTTTTTAGGTGGTGTGGTTTCTTATTTGAAATCAATCCCTTCCCTGCCAGCCATCCCCTGCCACGGCCAGAGAAAATGGAGCCATTCCCGCCTCTCCCTGAAAAAGCCCACGCCACATACATCCAATCAATTTCGGTGTACGCTTTGGCTTTGTTTTGCTAAATCGCCCGTAATGGAATCTATTTCTCGGTTTCGGAGTCAGGAACTGTTTCCCTGCGGTGCGGGGGGAATAGCACCAGACCAACACAACTTTTCCTTTTCTTTGTTTCGTCTTTTCTTTTTCTTGTGGACAAGACACCAGTGAGGGGGGGTTGGAAACTTTTTTGGGGTGCCCTGTGCATCAGATCCATAGCAGGGCCGAAAGTGCCGACGTCTGCTCTGAGAAGCCATGTCTTGTGGTCAGCATTTTCCCCCTTCTCTCTCTGTCTCTCTCTCTCTCTTTCTCTCTCTCTCTCTCTCTCTCTCTCTCTCTCTCTCTCAACAGCATCGTTTCAGTCAACAGTATTTTCAGTTATCAGCTTTTGTGTCGAGCACCATATATATTTTTTTTCCAACTCTGGTTCTTCATTATCACACTCTCTGCATTTTTTTATCTGCTTCTCTCCTTCCTTATCTCTTTCTTTTTCTCTCTCTCTCTCTCTCTCTCTCTCTTTTTCCCTTTCTCTCTCTCTCCATCTCCTGCTCTATATGCTGGCATGCCAGGTCAGCGTTTGATCGGCCGGTCCTCCTCAACGTGGTGGCACAGTGGCCGGTCATGGCAGGCGTCTGCATGAATGGGAAGATGCCAGCTGCTTTAAACACACTTCAAAGAGCAGACGCGCCTTCTCACCGAGGCACCTGTGCATCTGGCACCTGTACGCACTCGAAAAAAAACTCGCCTGAAATGTGACCTAATGCAGCTGAAGAAGCAGACACTCACAATCAATGAGAAGCATTTATTACCCAAAATAATGGCTTTCACAAAAGCATTGGTATGCTACCTTGGAACCTCTACCATAAAAGATACTCCAATAATAATGTGTTGATGGTGGAAATTAAAACCCTTTGAAACCACCAAAACAGGTATTGTGTGCATGCTGTAACAAAGTAAAAATATCTGATTCACACAGATGGAACATTTCCATGTTAAGATAAACACTTCCCATGGAGACTTGCGATCAAACAAACAACCCTTACAGAAACAAAACGACCTACAGCACAAATAGGCCACAGTGTGTGCCCTCATTCACATGTGTGTGTGTGTGTGTGTGTGTGTGTGTGTGTGTGTGTGTGTGTGTGTGTGTGTGTGTGTGTGTGTGTAAGAAATAAATCCTCTCCAATCCACAGCTTCCTTCTGGGGATAGGGGAGTGCAGCAGTGGTTAAGACAAGGAGGGGGGAAACAAATTGCAGGGCCCTCCAAATGTCTTCCCCACCGGCTAGCACAGCAGATCTCATTAGTTAAATAAGTTGTGAGCATATTGATTAGAGCCTTTTTAAATTAGCCCTCTACTAAGGAGCAAGGCACCTTCAGGGGAACAGGAGCAAGGGAGGAGAGAAGTGGTGGGATGACAAGAGAACAGAGAGCGAGAGAGAGAGAGAGAGAGAGAGAGAGAGAGAGAGAGAGAGAGAGGGCATGTGTATTTGTGCATTCACTTGACCTTGGTCTTATTAAGTCGAAGACTGTAGGGTGTTTCGGTGACTTGAATTGTGATCTCGGTGTGAAATCGGATTATCCGATGTGTGGCCACTGTTTTAGCGCCGTGCGGACCCCCGGTTGAAAGCCTCTCAGGTGCAGTGACTCGGTGCCTACGAGACGAGACGAAATGAGAGTGTGTATGTGTGTGTGTGTGTGTGTGTGTGTGTGTGTGTGTTGTGTGTGTGTGTGTGCTCGGCCTGTGCGGAGGTTTGGACGAGGCTCGTTTAATAGGGCCTGCCGCCTGCAATCTCCAGCGCGGTAGCTCTGGTGGCCAGAAGATGTGAGGTCATCTAGAAGTGATGTCGCCCTACATACACCACGCTTCAAACTCATTCCCCATCATAAATTAGGCATAGACACTACCAGCATTTACATAATGTTCATTCTGAAAATAACTCACACACACACACACACACACACACACACACACTCACACTAATGCATGCCTACACACACTTACACACAGATACACACACGCTTGCTTTTCAGCATATTCTCTTCACTGCTCTGTTCATAAGCCTCCCCTCTCAGCTCATCCTTTCATTCTCTCTCTCTTTTTCATTTTCATTCTTCCTTTCTTTCGCCATCTCCCTCTCTCTCTCTCTCCTTCTCTTTCCACTGCTGCCATCCCCTCTCTACTTTCTTAAGATGCCTCTACTCAAACCTCTGCCCTGCAAACGGAAGCTCCAGGGAGGCCTGAAGCGATTCGCCAATTAGTGTCAGCAGACAGACAAATAAGAGTTTTACACAGCTAAGAGAGGGAGAGAGGAAGAAAGAGAGAGAGACAGAGAGAGAAAGAGAGAGAGGGGGAGAGAGAGGAAGGCAAGCAGGAGAGAGAGAGGGGGAGGGACAGAGGAAGAAAGAAAGAGGGAGGGAGAGAGAGAGAGAGTGCAATAGAATAAACGAGTGTGACAGCAATTCCAACAAACAGCTCTCGGAGCCAGCGGACAGACAGACAGTGTGTGGAAGGGGGCCTGTCACTGAGAATACTCATTCATTACGGGGAAGTCAGAAAAGTTGTTCACACACACATACTTGAACAAGGACTCCTACACACTCTCTTGCTCCCTCTCTTTCCCTCTCTGTTTCTCTCTCTCGCTCTCTCTCTCTCTCACACACACACACACACACACAGACACACACACAAATAGCCTTCACTAGCCGGTCACAATTAGCTGTGGGGTCATTTGCGATTCAGCTCATGACATTCGTAGCACTCGGCTGGTTTGTGCTTGTCAAGTTTGTGTTGTTCACCAGCTTAAGCGGCTCTGAAGCATGGCTGTGTTTTAAAACAGAGGATATTCTCCGGGCAAAGTCACGCCAAGGAATTAGCTTCACAAGCTTATTAGTGCCAGGGCCTGCCATCAAGGCCTCTGTTCTTGTTGGGTTGGGATGGCATCATCAGTGGTTGAAGGACAGTCAAGGGCTTGGTTTGTGGTCTGGGGATGCTCAAGTTCGTATCTATTGAAATTCAGGAGTTGAAGAAAATGAAAAATTTCTGCAAATATTACAAGCCTGAACTATTTTTTTAAGGACTATATTTCCAAAGCATGGCCTTGAGAGGTTGTTGAATGCATTTCTCAAAAGACCATTCTGTGCCTGTTTTTCTTTTTCTTTTTTTTCTTTTTTTGCAGCACCCTTGACTGCTGTTAACATTATGATTATGGTTATGGTTATGATATTTAGCAGACACTTTTACAACATTAGAATAATGTCGGTGATGCAATCCTGAGAAAATGTCCAAACATAACACAAGTTAAAAGCAAATCAACATGATCTACGACAGAGCCCTCTGAAACCGTCCGTGCTTACAGTGCACACTCTCAACTGCACCAATAAATAAGCAAACAAGCAGATAAATATATAAATAAAATAGAAACTTCTATCATGTAGCTTACATGTGGACTGTGAGAGATGAGAGAAAGAGAGAGAAAAGAGAGAGAATCTCAGTTCCTCTTTAAACGCACTGATGCGCTTCTCTGTCCTCCCTCTTTGCCATGCATTAGTCAGAAGGCTTGTGGCATTTCTGCATCTCGCCGTGCATTCGCACGGGCGCAGGGATCCATCAAGAGTAATGCTATTGGTGTATGCCCGCAGGGCTGCCATCTTCCTCCGCTCTCACCCGTCAGCCCCTCAGAGGAGGAGGAGGAGGCGCAATAGGCACACGGGGAGGGGGAGGGGCGCGGAAGAGGAGGAGGGGGGGGGGGGGGGTTACGGAGAGGTGGAGGGGCTGTGCTGAGGAGAAACATGCCCTCCTCCTTTTCCTTAGAGAGAGAGAGAGAGAGAGAGAGAGGGAAAGATATATCACATCTTTTCTTTAAAGCTGGAGCCCTGATCTCTTTCAGTAGCGCTTCGTTACCTTAACCAGATGTGTCAGCTTTCTCTTTGGCCTTCTCTCTCTCTCTCTCTCTTTCATTTTATCATGTCCGAAAATCTTGTGTTTTTTTTTTTTTTTGCCACTGTATTTGATAGCCCTCCTTCCTCACACACGCCCCCCCCCCCCACCTCCGCCCCCACCCCCGCATCCATCCATCCTATTATCTGTTGAACAGATCCACAGGCTCAAGGAAATCAGACGGACAGTGCAGGTACAGCCGGCAGGTGCGTTCACATGTGCACGCGAGTGCTAAGCACACCAACTAAGCAGAGGCTTTGGGAGAAGTGGTCTACCAGCCATTACCCGGAGTCTTCTGGGAATCTCATCGCCATTCCCCTCCGAATGGTTCTGCATCTGTCGAGGAATCAAAGCCCCTCGAACATCCATGTGTGCTCAGTATGTCGCGTTTGTACTTCACTGTGAAGCTTGTGCTCAGGCGATGTGCCGCCATCCATCTTTGATTAGAGAGTAGGTGAGTAAGTAGATTAGCTCCCTTCATCAAATACACAATGTTATTCATTCACTGAATGTATAAGTATCTACTTTGTTCAAACCTTGTATTGTGATTCAAGTGGAAGACATCATAAATAACCCATGAACTAGCTAAAATATTTGACAGATTATGAAAAGTGATGAACATGAATGTGCTTATAATTTGGATTTGGGTATGACTGCTCACATAATAACTGAAATATTTTTTGTCACATAATCATCAACCATGAAAGTAAGGAATGCTCTTACCCTGAGCACTGCTTCTTATGTTAAAGTTAACTTTTAAGTTGAGTGGCAGTATAGAAAACTTGATGTTCATTCAATGGTCCTATCTGTTGGGTTGAGGGATCAAGTCGAGTGTGTTGTCACGTCTTCTCCGCCGAGACCAATTGATTAAAACACATGGTGTCACACATTTATTCAGCACCTATCACAATATAATCCACAGGGTCTACACACCCAGTCCCTCCTTCGGTACACACTGAAGTTTCTTAAAGTTTTAGCACTGAGATGAAAAGAGTGGGAAAAGGTGCCTCAAAATGTCAGCTCACAGCCACAAACTCACAATTTTCACTCACTTGTCTCTTTTTTAAACAGTGCGCAATGTCAGAGATTAAAACCCTCGAGCACTCAGGAGATAAATAACTCTGGGGGAAAAAAATAAATAGCCCCCTGCTTTAAAAGTTTTAGCTGTTGTCGTCCTCTCCCCATTGGCTCGTCTACTTTACGTTTGACAAATGAATCTTTGCACTCCATTTAATGTGACTGCAAGAGGTTTTCTTCTAGTTGAATTGCTATGATTAAAATAATGGAGCTCGGAGCTCGGAGAAGTAATGGAGTTGCTCATATTTAGAGTGGAGGTTGCGCTTGCTTGTTTGGAAATTCATACCGTGCGTTGAAAAAGCAGCATCATTGATCAAGCTTTGTTTACTGTGAAAGACTTCTGAGTTCACAAGCAAGTCATTTTGTCCTCTGAAAGCTGAATATATTTGGGGCGGCTCAAAAAAAAAAATCTTAAATAGAAGCCCTCTCATGCCCTAAATTGTCTATAAAAAATCCATTGTTGGAGCGCGCTCATCTCACCTCATTTGTTATTCAAAATATTATACATCACAAAGAATGTAATTATAGGTCACAATGTCAGGAGAGAATTTGGATTAATGTGTTCCTGTTCTTTCTTTGTTTAAGGACCCACCACTACAAAGTCTTTGTTCTGGCTTGGCTCAAGTCCCAAATTCTATTTTGTGTCTGTATTTCAGACTTTCATGCTTTCAATCTGGTGGTCGAGTGGCAGCCATTTACAGCAAAATTGTTGTTGTTAATTTTCAGAAACAAAGTATACAATACAATTTGGGTCTGTGATCTACTGAGTGCTGTTGAAGCACACAGTGGATTACTTCCTGGGAAGTCATTGTTCTTAAATACTGTTTAGAGTAACCCTGGGCTAACCCTGAAACTCACAAAACAACCACAGTACTAAACCACTTTTTCCTCTCTAATTTGAAAAGATTGTACACACAGTTGGAGCTCCTATGTTGTAAATTTGTTTACAGACCTTTAGTGATTTATTTCTCTATAAACATCATTAGTTCTCATATTGATACGGTTCGACTGTAGCTGCGTACAGAGCTTACAGTACTTGGAGTTCCCATACAAACGTTGCTATACGGTGCATGGAGTTGCTATATGGTGCATGGAGTTTGTACTGTTTGGGTCGAATTAATGGCTGAGAGAGGGTGAGTGGGCAGGATGGGAAGAGATGTGGAGGAGGGCAATCATGAGGGTATTGCATGTGTGTGTGTGTGTGTGTGTTTGGGGGTGGGGGGGGTGATGTGTATTGGGATCTCCATTCCATGAACTGCTAATTACAATGGGAGCCCTCACCGACTGATCAATCTCCCCAGTCAGTCAACGTTAGTAAGCAAAGGTGTAAAGTAAACAAAGGTGCACTGTTGTTAACTGTGAGAGGACACGCTACAGAGGCAGGGAGAGTGAGAGCTAGATCGACCAAAAAATATAAATATATATAAAATTAAAAAAACACAAAAAAAGTACTGAAGCACCCAGAGACATAGCAAGAGCGAGAGAGAGAGAGAGAGAGAGAACGTTCCATGAGAGCACTGGTCATGGATTACAGGAGCTCCTGAAGCTTTAACAACTATATCGTTCTAAAATGACTTAAACCTTTCAAGACTTATCAAAATTCATAATATATAATATACTCAATATAAATATTATTTTAATATCGTTATTTTAACCGTCGGAGACCCACGACACTGTAAACCAACTTTCGTCCAAGTTCAACTGAAACTGCTGCTGTCGCCCATCCTGCCATCAAACGAGGATTTTCTAATTATTTTACATCAAACATCGAAAGAACCTACCGTAACCAACAAGACAACCAACGACAACAACGAAAACAACGAAAACGTCAAAATCGAAAGGACACCACGAATAGCGAAGGAAAGCACTACAACCAGGGACCTGCTATCCAAAGACAACTATAGGCTAACTGCTAACGGGGCGCTAACAAGCTAACAGGAAAACACTGAACTGGGGTAAGCAAATCTCACTTTATTGTCAATAACATCAACATCGGAAAGAAAGGAACCAAGCTCAGAAGTGCTCAAAACATCCCCTGTGACAATTTAGCTGGCAATTAAAGCTAGCTAGCCTTAGAATAATATAGCCAACGGCTAGCACTAGCTGCCCATCACTAGTTAGCTCATCCTGACTGATTAGCGGCTAAGCTTAGCTGCTAAAGTAGCCCAAACGACCGTTACTCGGAGCGCAGTCGATAGGCGGAAAGTATCCGGAACCATTTCAAAACAGCAGCAACATTGTAACAACATTGTAACAATGATGGCCGCAACAACTACAGTACAGTGGTTCGACTATCCAGCGGAGATACGCACAGAGACGGGCAGGCAACAATTCAGGCTGAAGTTTCAGAGAGAAAACCCCGAAATTCTATTCAAAGATCGCTATCCTAGCAAAGGCAAGATGGTCACGACAAATCTGCTGTTTTACACGGACCACACAAGTGCGTGGCATACAGCTTTTTGCACACACTTTAAATTCATCACGAAAAATGGAATCTGTAAAGGCAGACAAATTTGTATTTTTGATGATGAAAACAAAGAGAACAAATTCCTCACAGTAAACATATACCAAAATGGCACAGTTATGGTGCAAGGCAACCAAGCTGCCCTCTGCTCGTTTGAAAAGGCTTTCCCCAGAGTTAAAGACTTAACAAAAAGCACAGACCAAACACCCAAGACAGAGCCCCTGCCATCACCCTCCACAGCTCCACAAATAACTCCAGGCAGTGACACCACACATCTACCTGCATGCAACACCCAACGCCCTGGCCTTGAAGCAGAAGTGGCCCAGTTAAGAGACACCATCTCTGACATAGAGACATGTGTAGTGGAACTGACTGAAAAGGTTGAAAGGTATGCACCAGACAACCACATTGATGCTCTTAAAGACCAACTCAGTCAAGCAAAAAACCAAATGAAGACAGCAGCCCAGGAAGCCAGAAGACAAGCTGAAAACCTAGCACAAAACAACGAGAAACTACAGAAAGACCTCACAGATTTAAAAGACACTGTCCAAAACGACATTACTGAAATGCGATGTGAAATGAGAAGGGAGCTAACAAAACTCAGAGAGGAGCTCTACCTGAGAGACGAAATAATTGAACACCTTAAAACATTGTACTCACCCCCCACCCCAGCCTCCCCACAGAGACCTGTCTTGGACCCAACTGAGCAGCCCTGCACCCAACAACCTACACCAGCCCCTGCTGAGACAAGACCTGCACCATTAAGTGAGTCCATCTCATGCTCAACCCCTGTCAGCAGACAAAAAACAGCTTCTACAACCAAGCTCGACAGAACAGCTGAGGTGGCTATCCTGATAGACTCCAATGGCAAGTTTCTCCAAGAACAGGTACTGTTCCCTAGACAGAGAGTATCTAAAATCTGGAGTCCCAGAATAGAAGAGGCCCTGTGTCACCTCTCTGATCCTGAGTTTGGTTCACCAGCTCACATAATAATACACACAGGCACAAATGACCTGAGGACTGAACAGGAGCGGGTAGGAAAACTCATTGGCAGGCTGGCAAACAAAGCAAGTGAGTCTTTTCCCAGCTCCCGAATCACTGTATCCACCCTTCTGCCTCGCAAAGACTTCCACCCAACAACAATCCAGAGAGTGAATGCAGACATCTTCAGAGACTGCGCCCGCCTCCCTAATGTTCATGTTGCCCATCACTACAATATCTCCACACATGACTTGTACGACCAGTGTCACCTAAATAAGAAGGCAGTGAGGAAGTTTGCGAAAATGCTTAAAGACACCGCACTAGGCAGACAAGTCACAACAGTAGATGGACACACCAGCCCCCAGCCCTGGTCTCCCCACAACATGCCAGCGTACAGAGCCATGCAGCCGAATCCTCCTCCATACCAACACCATGGACCAAGAGGACCTGCCCACAAGCCCCCACACCCAGCACCTCAACCAAAGGAAGCCCACACACCACTCCCACCAGCCACAGTCAGAGCGGACAACAACATCTACACAGCGAGCCCGCCTACCCAGACCAACCACCCTGGCATCAGACCTGACCCTTCACCTCCAGAGCCAGCATGCACCTCCTCCAGGCCAGACCTCCAGCCCCCAGCACCAGCTCATCCTCCTCCTTCCAGAGCCAACCACTGGCTCCCAGAGCCTAACCATCATCATCAGCACCACCTCCCTGCCAAACCAGGCAACCACCCCCCAACCCACCACCCCCCCTCCACCTGGCTACACCACCAACCCCAACATGCAGCACAACCCACCACACTGGAAACCAGCTATGCAGAGGTGCTGAAAGGTCAAGAGTCACCAAAGATGGGTGAGATCAAACAGTTACTCTTGCATATCTGCTCTATGCTCACTTAGGATCCATCTAAGACCCTGAAAAAAAATTTGTAAAAAAAAAAAAAAAAAAAAAAAAGCATTTCTGTATCCTCATATTGTAATATACTGTTCGATATTGATATTATATTTGAAACTGTATTGATTTGATTTTTAACTATATTGACTTAAATCTAACTATATAATGAAAGGTTTATCCCATTGTGAACATTTAGTTGTTAGTATTTAATATGACTTCACTAACCATTAGCACTTGGAATATTCAGGGCCTGAACTCATCAGCTTTTGGCCCGAAAAGTAAGAATAGAGAATTCCAGGAAAACATTAAAGATATTGATATCGTAATATTAATGGAAACCTGGCAAAAGAATAACATCACTCACTGTCCCCCAGACTATAAGGAAATAACAATACCCCCACAAAAACTTAGTACGGTACAACAAGGAAGAAACTCAGGTGGTTTACTGATATGGTATAAATCCAAATTTGACAAGTATATTAGTATTATAAAAACGGGAAAATACCACATATGGTTAAAGATTAAGAAAGACATATTAATCTCACAACAAGATATCTTTCTCTGTGCAATATACATCCCCCCTTACGATTCTCCATACTACTCAGAGGATACATTCATATCACTAGAAACAGAAACAAGCCATTTCCAGGCCCAGGGAAATGTTCTTGTTTTTGGAGACCTAAATGCACGGACAGGTACCCAAGATGACTTTATAAACACTGACGGTAATGCCTACATCTGCCACTCACTTGATAAAGATAATCAGTCTGTTTACCCACACAGAAGAAACTACGATCCAGTTACGAACAGACATGGAAAAGAACTCTTGCAACTCTGCCGTAGTCTGGGTCTGTATATCGTCAATGGTAGGATAAGAGGAGACACCTTTGGAAGACACACATTTTGCTCACCTCTTGGGAATAGCACAGTAGATTATGCAATAACAGATATAGACCCTATGTCAATTAGAGCATTCACTGTCAAACCACTAACCCCCCTATCAGATCACAGCCAACTCACAATATACATAAAAATGACGGAAAATATCATCCTCAAATCACAGCCCAGTAAGCTGTTCCACATTAAAAAATCATACAGATGGGCTGAAAACAGTAGTGACGAATTCAAGAAAGCAACAGAAAATCATGAAATTCAAATTCTCCTGGACACTTTCTTAGACACACCATATACCCTAAGTAAAGAGGGTGTCAACCAGGCTGTGGAAACAGTTGACATAATATTTGAAAAAACAGCAGAAAAGGCCAAATTAAAAAGATCAAGGGCCAAACCTAAATTTAAAAAAGATGACACTTGGTTTGATGCCGAATGCCAAACATTAAGAAAAGAAATTCGCAAATTGTCCAATCAGAAACATAGAGATCCAAATAATACATCAATCCGTCATTTATATTGCGAGACACTAAGGCAATACAAACGCACACTCAGAACTAAGAAAGCTCAATACACCCAAAACCAACTGGCACTGATTGAGGAATCAATAAAGACAAATACATTTTGGGACAATTGGAATAACTTAAAAAAATCAAACCAGCAAGAATTAGTGATTCAAGATGGAGACACCTGGACTAATCATTTCCAAACTCTTTTCAAGAATGTCCAATCTGACCAAAACAGGGACCAAAATGACATTATATACAAACTACAAAATCTAGAGAGATCAGTCAAAGACTATCAAAACCCACTTGACTCCTCAATCACTGAGCAGGACCTTCTCACCCCTATTAAAAAATTGAAGCATAAAAAAGCATATGGACCTGACTGCATTTTAAATGAAATGCTAAAATGTATGAATGGAAAATTTAGATTGGTTATTCTCAAATTATTCAATCTAGTTCTGAGTGTGGGTTATTTCCCTGATATTTGGAATCATGGATTCGTTACACCAATTTATAAAAATGGAGATAAATTTGACCCCAACAATTACCGAGGCATTTGTGTGAACAGCAACCTGGGGAAGTTATTTTGTAGTATTATTAACACACGGCTCCTGAACTTCCTTATGAAACACAATGTCTTGAGTAAAAGCCAAATTGGATTCTTACCAAATTATCGCACTTCTGATCATATTTACACCCTACACACCATAATAGAAAAACATACCCAAAATCGAAATAAATTGTTCTCCTGTTTTGTCGACTTCAAAAAAGCTTTTGATTCTATTTGGCACAATGGATTATTTTACAAACTAATCGAAAGTGGTGTAGGGGGTAAAACATATGACATCATAAAATCAATATATTCAGGAGCTAAGTGCGCCATTAAAATTGGACCCAAAAGAACTCATTACATCCCTCAAGAATGCGGAGTGAGGCAGGGCTGCCCTCTAAGCCCGACCCTATTCAATATATATATAAATGAGTTGGCGACCATACTGGAAAAGTCACCCGCCACTGGACCCACTCTGCACGACTGTGAGGCCCCATTCCTGCTCTTTGCAGACGATCTAGTCCTTCTCTCACCAACGGAAAAAGGACTCCAAATTCAACTAGACCTCCTTCAAAAGTTCTGCCAGACATGGGCCCTGGCAGTTAATACAAACAAAACCAAAATAATGATCTTTCAAAAAGGATCCAGATACCAGGGAAGACAACATACATTTAGTTTAGGACCACAAATAATTGAACATGTTACAAATTATACTTACTTAGGCCTTACAATCAACTACAATGGAAAATTCAACATGGCAGTGAATGAACTAAAAGACAAGGCACGCAGGGCTCTCTATGCCATAAAAAGACAAGTTCCGTTTGAAATTCCAATCCAAGTTTGGCTTAAAATATTCTCATCAGTGATCGAACCAATTGCCCTTTATGGCAGTGAAGTGTGGGGCCCACTTACAAATCAGGAATTGGATAAATGGGAAAAACACCCAATTGAGACCCTGCACGTTGAATTCTGCAAAACCATCCTAAAAGTCCATCGACATTCTACAAACAACGCATGCAGGGCAGAATTAGGCCAATATCCTCTTATAATTAAAATTCAAAAAAGGGCAATAAAATTCTGGAAGCACCTCAAATTAAGTGACCCACACTCTTTCCATTACAAAGCCCTGCAATACCAAGAGTTGAGCAAAGACAAGACCTCTCCTACCAACCTGGTCCACAGCCAACCCTTTCTACTAACACATACCAACACCCCAGGCGTTGACCAGGTCCAAATTACCCAACACACAACAGCAAAGCAAATGTCCTCATACTTAAAAGATAATTATGATCAACATTGGCAATCAAAAACTAAATCACAAAGCAAAATGCAATGCTATTTGGCCCTAAAAAGAGAATATACACTTGCAAATTACTTGACTGAAATTAAAGAAACCAATTTGAGAAACATATTGACGAAATACAGACTCAGCGAACACCGCTTAGCTATAGAAACGGGAAGACACAAGAAAACTTGGCTGCCCAAAGAGGAACGCTTTTGTAAACAATGCAATGACAATGTTGTTGAAACTGAACTCCATTTCTTAGCCGAATGCAAAACATTTCAAGCTATTCGTGAATTCTACTTCCCAAAATTTCAAGAAAAATACCCTGATTTTCTAAATTTACCAATCCAAAGCAAATTACCTTTTATTTTGGGTGAAGACAAATCCACCTGCATTATAGCTGCCCAGTACATCCTTGCCTGTCATCAACTGAGGGACAGTGAGTGACCCACACTGAATAACTTGTGTTGTACATATTCTCACACAGAAACACACACTCACGCACACATACACACACATACACGCACGCACACACGCACACGCACACACACTGATATATCTCTCCCCATACATACACGCACCTTCACTATCCTCTGTTTAAAAATGCCATTAGTATTCCTCAATAGTTCATATTATAGGTTGTATATGAATGTCTGTTTAGGAACATGGTTTATCTCTACATTCTGATTATTGTCTGTTGCTATGTCCATGTCTTAAACCTGTATGTCCAATGTATGTGATAATTGCTTTGGCAATACAAGTGTCTAAATATTTGTCATGCCAATAAAGCACTTTTGAATTGAATTGAGAGAGAGAGAGAGAGAAAGAGAGAGAGAGAGAGAGAGAGGGAGAGAGAGAGAGAGATGAAAAGCGAGCATTATGATATTATGGCGCTTCGCTCTCCGTCTCGTTCAGATGGACAGGTGCGGAGCGGCTCACGTGCGCGGGTGACACGGAGAGAGGAAGAGCATTTTTGTGTCAGCGCGGATTAGAGGTGGGATCTGTCTCGCGCAGCCTAATGCACTGTCAAATTATGGAAATCCTGCCGCGCAAAAGAAGGCCAGATACGGGTCTGCCTACACCGCCGAGACACCACTTCCTACGCACAGGAAGGGAAGCAGTTTCTTTCTCCTCCATTCTCTTACACTTTCTTCTCTCTCTCCCTCTCTCTTGCACACAGTGTGAGACCACTGTTTAATGATATACAGTATATGTGTGTGTGTGTGTGTGTGGTGAGGAGATTCACCAGTGGACCCAAGCAAAGCCCAGGCGTGTGTTTGCAATGTCCATTTTCACAGTTCGCAGGACACCTGATGGGATGCCTCTCACAAGGTGGTCTTTCATCAGATAAACTGCAGGCCTCGGTTTTCTGCATGCGACCTCAGTCTGAACCGTCGTCTCAGAATTCATGAGACTTCTGAGACTACAGACAGACATTCATCACAAACTCTGCCTCAGCTGGAGTCACTCGGTGAATACAACCAGAGAGAAGGACTCGAGACAATGAAACCAAGCGCAAGTGTACTTGAGTGAGCGACTGTAGCTTAGCACTGTATTCTCGTTGCTTTTTTTTTGTTTTGTTTTGTTTTGTTTTGTTTTGTTCACCTGCACAGTAGATGATGAGGGGAAAAAAAAAACAACTGTATCAGACCTCGTTATCGTCTGCTAACAACTCGCTGGCTTCTACTCCACTGTAAACAATGACTTTAATGGCCTCCATGTTTACCTCAGTACCATAGTGTGCTGTGGGTGATGTCTTTGTTGTTTTTCTTTAGCACTCGTTGACCCTGGAATCTCAAAATTGGTCACATTTAAAAAGTAATGTGAGCAAGCTCATAACAACCAATCTGGATTTGAACATTAAATCATAATGGAGTGCAAGGCAGACTGTGTGAACAGACAGAGACCTTGAGCTCGTCACCAACCGCCCCGTGATTCTCCAAGAGACGAGCAGAAATCCCGCTGCATGGCCAACTGCCATGTAGATACTGTAAGCCTGACTTCTGTGTGCCTCTCGAAATACCTGCTAACAAACATCTATTTGTTGTATTTATTCGTTGTGCTTTACCCCTTGAATTTAAGACTGGGGATTTTGTCCGTCTGTCTGTCTCTCTCTGTCTCTCTGTCTCTCTGTCTCTCTCTCTCTCTCTCTCTCTCTCTCTCTCCCCCTCTCTCTCTCCCTCTCTCCTTAAAGTTGACTGCAATTACACCTCGCTAGCCCGCGATGGCAGCGGCATCGTTGACTCATTCTCCGGTTTAACTGAAGTGATGCATGAAGACCTCCAGACAAACAAAGGCCCCGCTGATTGTTTCAAGCACCTCCAATCACAGTGTGAGGGATGCTGCCAAGAATATGACTCAACCAGGTGGTCTTCAGCAGTGAATGGCTGGAGGAAGAAGAGCTCATTTGAAGATGCCAGAACACGCAGAGAGAAGCCCACACACACCTTCAGTGTGTTGACCATGTGT
>NC_085014.1:18268641-18293641 GCF_963854185.1 Sardina pilchardus | reverse complement strand
GTTTATACGACATTGAAAGTGCACACTGTGTCTGTGTGTGTGTGTGTGTGTGTGTATGTGTGTGTCCCAATGCATGGGATGTGTGTGGGATGGGGCATTTTTTCTACCTACTGTGTATGGTTGAAATCCTCCTGGTCTCAGCAGAATACTCAAACCCCATGAAGAAGCAACTGGAGAGACATGAAGGCACCTTCTGGAGAAAAGGGAAAATCTCTCCATTTTCAGAGGATGAAATGAACACGCCGCAAGAAAAAAATGATAAACGCTCAGGGCCAGTGGATGATTGGATGAGCTTCCATCTCGCTCACTCCCCTCACCCACTCAACTCTGAGTGTGTGTGTGTGTCTCTGTGTGTGTGTCGTGTGTGTGTGTGTGTGTGTGTGTGTGTGTGACTGTGAACTGATAATTTTTACCTCAAATTAGATTTGCGGCCAAAAGGGTTTGACTGTGTCCAAAGCTTCAGCCAGAACTGACAACCTCAGCTAAAGATCAACTTTTTGGCGAGATGGGAGGAGAGGAGAGAAAGTGACAGAGACAGAGAGAGAGAGAGAGAGAGAGAGATATCAAATATGATGTTTACTGTCAGCCAGTCAATTTAAAGATACCTGGATTCAAAAGTGAGGGAAACATTTAAATCAAGCGTTTGTCTAATTTCCTCTGAGTAAAAATAAAGCTTGTAGTATCAGTGACAGTATGCTGTCTCGTGACCTTTAAGGGGGTATCAAATTGTCAGTATATTTGAGCATGATGAACCATTTCTTAGGTAATGTCTCGCAAACATATAAGCAAAAAAACAATGATCCAAACCGTTCTTATGATTCAGGCTTGTTAGACTGAATATAAAGTGTCGCGATACGTAACGCAGAGTTTCACTTCCTGCTTCTGAAACAGCTCGGTATAAATAGTCGCGAGCTGGAACTGTGAAGTGGAAATGACAACAGCAATGATGGCAAGAAGTTCTCTTAAAGACTCCTTCCGTTTCCATTTTTGACAGTTTGTCACAGTTGACAGGCTGCTTTGTAAGCACGTTGTCCTGTTAGATCTGCTCTTTCACTCTGTCTTCCTTTCCCTCTCCACAAACCTAATTTATTTATTTCCGTGACATCGGCGATGATGATGTTCGCTGTGATAAGTTTGTATCAGATGAGCCACAAACAAAGTATCGATGACACACTTGTATGTCTGTGTTCTCTCTTTCTCTCTCTATATATATATATTTCTCCCTCTATCTATCTCTCTCTCTCTCTCTTTCTCTCTCTTATCTATTTCTCCCTCTATCTATGTCTCTCTCTCTTTCTCTCTCTTATCTATCTCTCTCTCTCTATCCCTCTTTCTATCTCTCTCTCTCTATATATCTCTCTTTCTCTCTATCTATCTCTCTTTTTCTCTCTCTCTCTATGTCAGCCGCCCTGCTCCATCGGAATGGTGGCAGAATGCGTGGTGGTGTGCCGTGACGCTAATTCCACCTGATAGCCAAACTCCCCGCTTCCGTCAGCCCAGCCTCATTATGCCAATCATTAAGTTTAATGACTGGTAAACCGCATGTCAGAAGTTTGTGTGGAGCGCAGGGAAAACAAACAGATAACAGCAGCATCTCATTTCTCATGCTCTCTCCCTCCCTCTCTCTCTCTCTCTCTCACTCGCTTCTTCACATTTTATAGGAATACATTTGGAATCTAGCAAAAACATTTTTTTTTGCATTTCCCAAAATCATTTGCAGTAACTGATATCTTTGTCTGTCTAACGTTGTCACACATCACTCCTCAAAAAATGACATGTTTATCACCCCCGCAGTTCAAATCATGTATAAGGTGGAGAGTGAGTTTGTGGGTGTCTGTGTGATGTGTGTTATGGTGGTGGTGGTGGTAGCTGGGGAGTGCAGTGTGTTCTGGCTTGGGCTAAAAGTGCCTCTCGAAAAAAAGTAGGAAAGTTTTACGGCAAACGCCTTTAATTAACTCACACTCTCCCCGCAGACTTTCGTGCAGCTCACAGTCACACTCGCCTGAGGAAGAAATAACCAGGTGTTCGCTTGCCGTATAGCCTCATCCATCCATCCATATTTATACCTGACTGTCCTTATTCCCGTCCATAAATGATAAAGGACTTCTGCAGCACTCATTGATAAGACAGCCATGTGTGAAAGCACATCGTCAGCTTGTGTACTGCAGTGATTCGCAACATGGTATATCTTCCCCTCACTATCAAATGAAATCATGTCCTATGGACATGAAAGAGACATGCATCTGATGAGAGACGCTGATACGAACACACCAAGGCAATAGAATTAAAATGGGGCTTGACAGCCCTTCTGTGAGTCCCGTCGTGAAATGTCTATAGCGTGATCTTACAGCTGCGGGTTGTCATGACAAGTGCTGAGCCTCTTTAAAGATATGGAGAGACACTTTTAATATGCTTCCTTCTCTGCTGAATTTATGATAATAGAAAAAGGTTTCATTTATAAATATCTCTTTTTCTTTTTTAAATATGACATTCAGACATCTGCCAGTCATCGCTGTAATGGGTGGGAGTGAGGGGGTGGAAAAAAGAACGCTTGCAGGAGTTTTGCGCGGCTGATTGAAATTTGACAGAGCTGCGCCGGCGGAGAGTCGTCTCTGGCGGATTGGCGCGGCGACGCGCGGGCGCTGGGCACCGGGACTGAGTGGCGCAGAGTCGCGCCGCGCCGGTGTGGTCCGGGACGTGCCAGGATGTGACAGGTGCCTCGGTGGGCGGCGGAGGGGGGATGGACATAATTAATGGGCATAATAAAATGATTAACTGCGCTTCCAATTCATCACGGGGCTCGGCCCAATCTCCCCCTTCGCCCACTGCCGTGCCCGGCTCGCGTGTCAGCACCTGTCCGTCAGCTGTCACTGCAGTGGGGGGGGGTTGAGGCTGGAGGGGGGGGTATATATGAGCATCGATCACCGCCGCTACTGCGATGAATCGCACAAGGTCACATGATTAATACACAAGATACAGAGCAATCATAACTGCATTGATTTGTGCTGAATCAGGAGCGTGGCGCCACAGATCTGCAGCCCGCTCACACACACACACACACACACACACAGACGCCGTCGTCTGAGGTCTGAAAACGCCCCAGAAAGAGCTCGGTGGCGCGTGAGCTCTGCTTTTCACTTTGCCGTCCCTTAAAAGTTCGCCTTTGAACAGATTCCGCATCAACCAAGACCTGAGTGGTTCTGAATTCTACATGTGGAGGTGCTACAGAAAACATCCACCAACTGCCAACACTCGGTCTTTTTCCACCGCTCATGTACAGAAATGCATAGACACTGCATTAAAAGAAAACACAATTTAACACTCAATTATCAACTGTCGACTGCATTTGAATTTATAATTGTTACATTATATTTCAATGTAAATAATTTTAAGCAACAATTATTGCTTAATATAGCCCTGTTATATATTCAAGATGAAATACATGTTAATGAACCTGCTAAAACGTGCGTGAAGTTGAATTTCATTCCCTAACAGTGCCCGTGTGTTTAAGAGGAGCTTGACTGCCATTTCCGCTCATATGTACTTCAACGGTTAAGGAGGCCAGGAAGTTTGACAAACATTTAGGAATGAATTAGACATACAGCGCATTCAGGCTGAGTGAATAATCCAGACCGACATCTAGGCTTTTAACAAATGCGCCGGTGAGACCTTTCATAACAAAGCTGCTATTTATTTGCATAATGTATGATCGGGGGCAAAAAAAAAAAAAGTGAATCGCGGTGCCTTCACGATGCCCTCCGCACTGCTTTACGCTGAGGTCCTTCTATAGCCCATTAGTATTCATTGCAGTGTTGGTTTAATGTAACGGCTCACTCAAAGTTTCTTTAACTTGGTTTGTTTTTCACTCGGCCTATCCAGTGAAATTGAATTCTCCATAGATACAAAGGCTCCGCACGTCTTTGAAGACGCTTTACATTAAAAGAGGACATCTGACGTACAAAATAAAATAAAACGTCTTCATCGCCGAACCAGCTCAACCTTCTTGAGCAGTAGCCTACAACAAAGCTGATAACCTGTGTGTAGTGTTAACACACATTTCACGTAAAATGAATGTTTGCCATTGTTTATTGTCAGAACCACCACTTAGCTATATGCAGCTTCTCTAATAAGCAGCAAACGGAAGAGGTCTCCTCAGGCCTGGTTTAACTGCTACCTCGTTCGAAAACCGAAACTTTTTAATAGTGTTCTTTACGTCTAAAGCAGTTGGCAGCTCTTCCCTTTTTAAATCACATAAAAAGTAATAGGGGCATAACTTGCCAACACGTATAGCAGGAAGCCGGCAAGAAAAGTATATGTGAAAAAAAAGAGGAAAGAAACAGCAGTCTGAAATAATTACAGCAACTGCAATGAAAAGTGCACATTTGAAATGTACTGTAAATTAGTGTCTTCTTTTCCACCAGATCTTCTGTGGTTATTAAGCTCGCATTATCACAGGGAACTATTAATCCGGATCTGGGAAAAAGACGAAGTTCAGCTATGTGTTGGTCAGATTGCAGCTCTAGTACCCAATACACACACACACACACACACACACACACACACACACACACACACACACACACACACACACACACACACACACACACACACCACCCCATAAAGGGACGTTAGACTCGCTCTGACATCACCCACCACACTCCTACCTCAAATTTAACAGATGGGCCCAGATCAATACTCAGACTTGGACTGAGTCTCAGCCTTTTTTTTTTCCCCCTCTTTACTTCCTGAGGCAACTGTAGCAATCAGGGATGATTTTCAGATCTCACCTTGAAGTGTCACTGATACATTTCAGGAGAAGCTTTTCTTTTTTTCATATTTTCCACCGTCAAACTGTTGGTAATGCAGGTTGACAGGCAAACTTCTCCAGACTGTGCTCCTTAATCTCATAGAGTAATCAAGTGTCAAGCAGTCAGTTTGCCTAAAATGATATTGGGTTTCTGGGAATAGTTACCGTGTCAACCTTTTCTTCTTTTTCTACACACGGTTGAAAATGTTTCTTTATTTCCTAGGGGATAAACCCTTAAAAGGACACAAAGGGTCCTAACCTCATCCCAAAACTTTGTAATCTATATACACACACACACACACACACACACACACACACACACACACACACACACTAACCCTAAGCTGAAACTGCTGCGGTTCTTCCACTGTGTATGGATGATGATATGGAAATTTGGATCCTTCTGGAAGCCTAATCCAGTTCACTAACAGTGGCTGGTCATTACCCGTCTGAATAATGTCAGACAGCTGGGCTCTGTCCTCCGTTATCCCACAATTCAGCCTGTCCAGCATGACCTTTCATACAGGAAATAAGTTAGCCGCAGAAAGTGCTGATGTTCTGGAAGGTTCATTTCTGTGCCATAAAATCTGCTTGTGTGTGTTTGTGTGTGTATGTGTGTGTGTGTGTGTGTGTGTGTGTGTGTGTGTGTGTGTGTGTGTGTGTTTCTGTGTGTGAGTGAATCTGTGTGTGTGTGAGTGTGTATACACTATGTCAAATCAGGTGTCAAGGTGTGTTTCAGCACAGAACATTCATAAGCTGTGTGCTGGCCCTCTGAATGGCAAGGGTGTGCCACTCTTGTGTAAGGTAAGGTAAGGTAAATGTATTTATATAGCGCATTTAACGTGCACAGAGTGCAACTCAAAGCGCGTTACATAAAGACAGACAGTGCCGAACGGAGTGGCGTAGTCGCCAGCGTACACGTGACAACACATGAACAAACAAATTCACAAAATAACAATGACACAAGACACAAGCATGACAAGATAGCATAACAAAGACAAGACATGTCAGATGGAGTGACGTAATCGCCAGCATACCCATCTATCAGTAGACATACAAAACAGACATAAAACAAACAATTATTAATTAATAATAAAATAAATAATCAAAAAAGAATGAAATAAAGAAAAAGTCTGTGTTATAAGTCCAATAGTGTAGCTTAGCTATGTCTTCAGACCAACCCGGAGTGTGGGTGAGTGTGTAGGATAAATGCTTGCCTGAACCTTCACATGTACTGTAAGGTGGCTCACCCATGATGTATTCATTTGTGCATGTGCCTGATAAGCAATACACACACTCTTAAGGTGCTGTATGGAGCTAGAAATTATTATATTGCACGCTCCATACATGGCACGCCTAAATGGTTCTTTAAACCATTTTGAAGGATTCATAATTTTTTTCTTTAAAGCCTGCTTGGCTCTACATAGTACCCCAAGAACCCTTTTTTTAAGTGCAGAGAGATTGGATAATTACTGCAATAGAGGAATGAGAAGGGAAAATTCTATACTATTCATTCTGACACGGGTACTTGTCATGTGTGATACACCCGCACAAAAACACAGACACTCACAGAGATACAACAAGTAAAATGTAACTGGAGAGTTTTCAAACACCCAAAGGGATATTCACCAATGTGGTTTTGATTTAATGGGCAATTATACTTTTAGAAATTGTAGTCTAATAGGCTACATGTAAGAACGTTTAGTCATAGCACCCCAAATTAGACTTACTTTTGACTGTTTAGTTTTAGCTTTTCCCAAAGTTAATTTGAAGTGTTGATTGAAAGACTATGTTGAGAAAAATAATAATTGCTTGTATGGTTGTAATGTTTCTAAGCCTGCTATATTTCATCAGACAATAGCAATTTCAAAACTTTGATAATAATGATTCCTTTGTACATACTTATTATGAGAGGACTTTCTTCATACATCTTCATTAAACCCAATCCAAAATAGGATCATTTTATGCATAAAATTAAATGGTAACCAATAACGTCATTTAACATTCAGCTGAGAGTTGTTAGTTGTGCCAAGCTCCCCTTGCCTCGCATTCTGACAGTGAACCTGAACATGTTCGACATCAGACGAGGATTAAAATTGGATGGGCGTGCCGAGATTGTTTACAAATTGATTGCGACGTAAATATTTACCAGCACTTAAGATGCAAGGGTGAATTATTGACGAAATTTCTGACAGCCGTCAGAAGGGGGAAAGCACACGAACGAGTTTGGCCCTGCAGCAAGGGGATGAATTAGACATCTTAATGGTACTGCGCCTTGGCTCCGCTTACTTGCTATGTTATCGTGTTGTTGTTGTTTGTCATAGAGTCTCCTCAGATGGGCCGTGTGACTGTAAATCACTCTGGCAGATGCACAAGTGTACAATCACACAGACACACACACAGATACAGACACCGACACAGACACACACACACACACCCACACATACTGTACAGTGTAGTACTCGCTGTATAAGATGCACAAACCTAATTCTCAAATGCAGACTCTCTCTCTCTCTCTCTCACACACACACACACACATTGTCAGTCTACCTACTGTGTGAGTTGTTTAAACATAACTGCATACCATAACCCACCCATCCCTCATTACACACATGTACTCACAAAAGTGTACAAACCACACAGACACCTATTACACCCCCCCCCCCCCCCACACACACACACACACACACACACACACACACACTCATATACACGTTGCTACAGGAGGCAGATGATATGACAGACTGAGAGAGATTTACGAGGCAGTCTGAAATAGCAGCCAGACCCCTACAGGAGGGCTCTAGATTGACAGATCCCCCACCAGGTTCCAAACCAAACAGATGAAGCTGCTTCTCCTTGGTGTATGGGCACCCCAACCCCATTACATCTCCCCAAAAGCATCTCCCCATCAGTGGTGGTGTCCCACAGCATTCATAATTTACATGCTCCACACACACTTCATGTAATCCCACACACAAAGCAAGCGAGTCCAAGAGAGTTTCCTGCCAAATCTGTGAGGAGGTTTGGATATATATTCCCATTAACAACCTTTGAACAGATTGGCCTAGAATTGTAATGCTTGTGTGTGTGTGTGTGTGTGTGTGTGTGTGTGTGTGTGTGTGTGTGTGTGTGTGTGTGTGTGAGAGAGAGAGAGAGAGAGAGAGAGAGAGAGAGAGAGTGTGTGTGTGTGTGTCTGTGTATTTACTCTGATTCTTAATATCATGCTGAGATCAATGATTCTAATTTCAATTTCTGACAAGCAGCATCTTTCCACAGTTTGAAAACATACCAAAACATGCACCCATTAACAGACACACATCAGTACACTACAGAGGATGTCTGCTGGTTTGGTCTGATTGATTCACTGAAAGTTTCTATCCGCAGTCACTTCTAGCTGGCAGGGGTGGGAACTATTCAATGCATTGCAAGACAATCCTCTACAATGCTGAATTGTGACATCTACATAACTGAAGAACAAAATATTTCTACAAGTGAAAAATACTGTATGTAATGCACAATAAAGTAAAATGGGTCATTGCATTGTCCATTATTTTCTCCCTGAGCTTCTTCTTCACAAGTTGTCTTGAAGGCATTATACAGTATAAGGCTCACCACAAGGAGTCATGATGTAGTGACTCAGCTAGGTGAAACTGGCAGTAGATGTATCTGCTGCTTTAGTAAAATAAAATAAACATAATGAGCCAGTTTATTGCAACAACCGGACAATATAATACTATTTTGATCATTTGTCCCACCCATGCTATACTGTAGGTGCAGATGGCCATCATTGGTCTCGTAGCGCTTGGCCCCCGTCATTGCTGCATGCGCCTACATGTATCGTATATAAGCCTATAGTGGCACCCGAGCCGGCCCATTGAGATGCACATGGAGCAAATCAGATTCAAGAGGGATTAGTCTCTCTGTGCAACATCTCTCTTTGTCCGCATACGTGGTCAACACAGATAATCCCCCCTGGGACCCCCATGCCTGCTTCCCTCCCTCTCTCTCTCTCTCTCTATTCCTCTCTATCCTTCAATCTCTTCCTCTCACTCTGGGTCTACTGAGAGCCATCAGAGAAGAGATTTTATGGATTTGGATGGCCTGCTGCAGAGGCTTAGCCAACTCATTTTAATGTAATTTATTGTCATTTATATATATCTACATGCAGGCAACATCTGCATGCAAAATATCTCTACCTTGGTTTATGGTCTTTGAAGTGGAGTGCTGCTATTGGGTTTGTAAACAATTTCACAAGCTTTTAGGTATACTCACAGATACTCTAATTAACATACACATACCTGGGCACAAACATGAAGATGGGATGAATTAGAAATGACATTCCATTTCTCTTTATCATCCTTTTGGAATGTGCATTGATGTATGTGTGTGTGTGTGTGTGTGTGTGTGTGTGTGTGTGTGTGTGTGTGTGTGTGTGTGTGTGTGTGTGTGAGTGTGTGTGTGTGTGTGTGTGTGTGTGTGTGTGAGAGTGTGTGAGTGTGTATGTGTGTGTGTGTATGTGTGAGAGAGAGAGAGAGAGAGAGAGAGAGAGAGAGAGAGAGAGAGAGAGAGAGAAAGAGAAAGAGAGAGAGAGAGAGAGAGAGAGAGATGAGGTAGTACTTGGGCAATATCCTTTTGGTCGTAAATTGGTAAGCTCTAAACAATTGCCAGCTACTGTGACATTCCTCTACACTCCTTCTGGCATAAAGTAGTTAATGCAATTCATCTTCGGAGATAAAACACTTGCTAAACAGTTTTGCTTTAAATAATCTCCCTACATTTCAAATTTAAAAGCACAAAGCACCACATTTAGCACTGCACCTGGCTGTTTCATAGCTCTCACGGTGCTTCTGAACGAGGTAATCCATTTGAGAAACAGTTTTCCATTTTCTCCAATGAAGAGGCATAAATGAACAAGATTGGTGGCTGGTTGACCACTCATGCCCTGGTCCATTTTGGCAGAGGGCCTTCCCTAATGACCAAAGCATTGTTCTATTCCACAGACACATTGGATGTCATCACCTCCAGACACCGGTTCATTTTCCTTAGTAATATGTCAGTCAGTGACCGCTTTAGGGCAGGCTGCTCCTACACCAGCCCAATGTCCTAACAGCAGACCGAAACCTCCCACATTCTGAGCCATTCATTCCTGAGGACACTAATGCAGTGAGCCAAGACAGAAACCCAGACCTCTTGCAATAATGAGTGTCTCCATTCCCCTAACACTATACCCCCTCCCTTCGAAAAATCCCCATCTGTTTCGAACGGAGTTATTTTGCGTCAGACATAGATAGAGACTCGGGGAGGCTCAGAGGGCCAAGTTCCTTTCTACATTTCCCCAGCGGAGGGCCGTACGCTGAACACACCTTTAATGTGGAGAGCGGCGGTAATGAACTGGCCTGCTTCAGCAGTTCAGAGGCTAACTACCTCGGCCTGGACGCCGCTGTTGAATAATTCAAGGGGCCTGCCGCGCGGCCCGGCCCTGCCGTCGGCCCCGGACGAGGGGGTCACCGGCGCCGGCAACCCCGTTTGATCCGCGGGAGGGCCTCTGTCGCCGGGCCGGCCGCGCGGCTCTCTGGTCACCTCACGTGGGGTCAACACCGCTGGCCACGAGACCTTCGCTTGGGACCTGGGAACCGAGTCTTGTGAGGACAGGTCAACATGTATTATTCAGAACAAATGGGGGAGAGCAACAGAGAGAGAGAGAGAGAGAGAGAGAGAGAGAGAGAGAGAGAGAGAAAGAGAGATGAAGAGCTAAAAATGAAAGAGGGGAAGAGAAAGAGGGAGCCAGAGAGAAGGAGATAAAGAACAAAAAGGAGAGAGAAAAGAGAAGAGCGGGATGGAGGTGTGTGAAGTGTGGGGAGCGGCTGCGGTGGCGATGGTGCGATGGTGGCGATGGAGGCGGTGGTGGTGCGGTGCGGTTCGACGAGGGGTGGTGGCGGTGGGTTCACTTTCATCCCAGTTCAGAGGAAGCAGCAAGTGATTCCGACTGCCAGTAATGTGGGCCGAAATCTGAGCCCATTTGGCAGGTTGCGCCGCCGCCGCGCTCACAGGGAAGCGGAGCGCTTCACCTCAGCAGTCCTCGGCGCTGCGGCGCGGTGCGGTGTGCCAGCGCTGGGAATACATCGACAGAAACACTCTAAAAATAAGCAGGGAAGGTTATTCCTCTCGCCCCAGGTAATGACTTGCCATGTGCAAGTTGATTAAAGATCTAAGTTGATTTAACAGGAGTATATTCACATAATATAAGCTGTTATTATATTACCAGGTGTGTTTGTGTGTGTGTAGTATATCTCTGTCTCTCTGTGTGTGTGTGTGAGGGGAAGAGGCGGTGATAGTGTTAATGTGTGAAGGACATTCAGATTGCCAGCCAACACCCACCCACACACACACACACTACACTTACATGCACATGATATTCCTATATTAATTGTAATAATTATTATTCTGGCATTCCAATATTGCTTACCAGATCAGGTATCGATGAAATACCTTCAAAGCAGCGGCCTAAAGGCTAAAATAAAAACAGCTTATATTTAGTTTCAGGTACTCTGTGGTCATGGATGAAATTACGGGACAGAGTTGTCATGATGCTGCTACTACGAGTATTGTTATACATACATACATTAGAATATGCAGATTAACATATACACATTCCCATAACTCAACACTCTGCTGCACATGTAAGCACCATGGCCTTAACTAGAATATGGACCTTAATCAGAATATGAACCTTAATCGGAATATGGACCTTAATCGGAATATGGGCCTTAATCGGAATATGGTGGGAATGTAAACGTAGCCAATGTCCTTCTCTCTCTGTCTCTCTCTCATTACGGCGATATTCTATCTACCTTTTACAGCTGTCAATTTCCCGGAGGGAGTGTGTATTAGAACACGGCCTATGGAGGGAGTGCTGTCACTTACGATATAAACATCCTGTTCAAAAGTCCAGCCCGGATACTATACCACACAGACGCACACACGCGCACGCGCACGTACACACACACGCACACACACACGCACACACACACACAAACAACATACAAGCACAAACATACAAACAAAAGACTGCAGACATGCCCTGCACATATGGCGAAAATCTACCAGGTATCCAAAGGTACTCAATATCCAGAGGTATGAAGGAACAGCCTCAACTGCATACATACACACAAACCCACACAGAAAGAGAGAGAGAGAGAGAGAGAGAGAGAGAGAGAGAGAGAGAGAGAGAGAGAGAGAGAGAGAGAGAGAGAGAGAGAGAGAGAGTGAGAGAGAGTAAGAGGTAAAGCAAAGAAAAGGACTCTCAATGGCAAAAGAGGTTTTAAAAAAGTAAGGGCTCTCCACAGCACAAAAGTATGTTCACGGCAGTCTTGTTTGTTTTTGCAGCCTCCGATGCTCTCACCTGTTCTGTTGGCAGGCGATGCCCAGTCTGAGTCTGCTGTTCTGTCACCTCCACACCGGAGGTCACAGCGATGGGCTCCATACGCCATGATTTGGCAGCCCTTGGCGAGGTGAGTGTCCTGAAAAATCAGGAAAATGAAGAAAGAGAGAGAGGGAGAGGGAGAAAGAGAGAGAGAGAGGGAGAGAGAGATGAAGATCGATGAAGCGACTCTAAGAGGAAGAAGGGAGAGGTACGTGGGAAAAGGAGAGGCATACAGAGAAACATTGTCTTGGCAACCTGCTCAGGTTCATCATGATAAGATCTGAGGTGACCACACGTACATGCCTGTGTGCAAACACACAGACACACACACACACAAACTCTCTCTCTCTCTATCTTTCTCTCTCACACAAACACATTCACACACACACAAACATTAGATGAAGGGAGGGGGACAAATTCAGCTGGGAAATGTCATTTCAAAGTGTGGTCCACTGACAGGCAGATTGTTGAGATCACATGTGTGTATATATGTGTGTGTGTGTGTGTGTGTGTGTGTGTGTGTGTGTAGAGAAAGTGAGGTAAGCTGCCTCAGAGACAAAAACTGTGATGGAAGGGAGGAGAAGTGACAAAGGCATATCTCTCTGGAAGGTGTGTGTGTGTGTGTGTGTGTGTGTGTGTGTGTGTGTATGTGTGTGTGTGTGTGTGTGTGTGTGTGTGTGTGTGTGTGAGTGTGTGAGAGAGAGAGAGAGAGAGAGAGAGAGAGAGTGGTGTGTGTGTGTGTGTGTGTGTGTGTGTGTGTGTGTGTGTGCGTGTGTGGGAGGGAGGGTGTGCGCATGCGTGCGCGCATCTCTGTGTAGACTATATGCGAGTTGGCAGCACAGAGTGACTGAAATGTGAACTGACTCTCTTTCTAGTGCGACAAATGGCCGCACAGCGGTCCTGAGCACAGGGAGACAGGAACGGAGGGGAGAGAGAGAGAGAGAGAGAGAGAGAGAGAGAGAGAGAGAGAGAGAGAAATCAAAAGAGGGCATCTTGCCGAGAATTGTGTGTGTGTGTGTGTGTGTGTGTGAGAGTGAGAGAGAGAGAGAGAGAGAGAGAGAGAGAGAGAGAGAGAGAGAGATGCAGGAAGAAAGCAGGTAGGAGGAGAAGAAAGCAAAGACAGAGACAATGCGAAGGGGAAAGATAGAAAAAGAAAAAAGAGAGAAGGAGATTAATAGAGAGAGTGCACGTCAAATGGAATTGTGGTAAAGAAATCTCCAAGAAGGAAGCTGGAAGGCACAAAGCAAAAACTAACCATGGTACTATGGCAGGACCTAAAAACAGCCATCAGGGAACTGGAGAGAATAGGGTCAAGCCTCTGCCATGACAGAAAGTCAAGCACATTTACCAATCAGAATGTTTCATTCCTCCATCACATCATCTAGAGGTAATCATACCAAGACTGGTGGTTAGACTCTCAGGTCATTCACATACACTATTAATTCAAATGTATTTGAGTGAAAGTCACTTCGACAATAACCATCTAGAAATGTAATATTGTTGATGAAGTGGGATCCAGTGGTTGACCTTAATGTAAGAGGCATGGTAGTTGATGTGCCAATTGAATGCTTATTATACCCTGTGAGGAGTTGTACCAAAGATCATGGAGCGCTACACACTCTATGATCTTTGGTTATACTATCTAATCAAGAGGCTTGAAAGTTCAATTTATTTTATTATTCAACTCCATCATATTGATTCAGGCTTCTGAGAGCTCTATAGTACACTTGCCCATTGAGATAAGTCGCCATTACAGCTTATTATTCTCTTCAAGGTCCAAATTTGTATTCATGTCTCAGAAATGTTTAGGTATCCTGATTTATATCTGTGGGAGTCATACAAATACACGAGACCTTGGAGTCAACTTGGCTCATTTACCATGGCTACTGTGGATGGAGTTGTTTTCATCTCTGTGGACTGAATATTACAGAATGTTTCACGTATTCTAAATGTCTTTACAGCTTTTATAGTTAATTCATTTAACATTTCCCCACAGCTACTAATGGTTGATATAGACGTAAGAATGTGGCGTATGTAAATGTGAATGTAAATGCGTGCGTTCGGTTAGAATGAAAGACGCTGAGACGTTGGGGAATCTCGTAGAGCCCATATGTTGTGAGCCATGCAGTCAAGTGGCATGAAAATCCTGTTTGGATGATGTAAAAAGAGCCATTGTTCACGCACACTCTCACACAAATGACAATCCTATTGGGCTGTGTGGAAATGGAGAGAAAAATAACAAGAACACACACACACAGAGACAGACACAGACACACACACACACACACACACACACACACACGCACGCACGCACAAACACGCACGCAAAGGGCTTTTCGAACATACAATGCAACCAGGAGGACCGATAAAGCAGTGTGGGAATCCAGTTATGTCGGATCACTGGAGCACAACTATAGGCAGGCCTTGGTCATGCAAGCATACAGAGAGAGAGAGAGAGAGAGAGAGAGAGAGAGAGAGAGAGAGAGAGAGAGAGAGAGAGAGAATAACACCAGACCTGTGAGTGTAAGAATGGCACTGTCTATTACTAGGAATTATTACATATTTGAGCCTTGATATAGCATCTGTGTTGAGGGAGCAAAGAAAAGGACATTCAAGTTCTTTTCTTTTTTTTTTCAGTTTGTGGCCTCGCTACCAAATAAGCAATTGGACACACAAATGTCAGTGTTGCTTACCGCGCGCTGAGAACCACTTAGCCATATTGGCTTCCCCTTCTACTTGGAGAGCCTTTCCTTTTACTACAACCCTCCAACTAATAGGCCCCTGATTTGACGGAGGCGAGCACAATGGGGGACATTTTCACGCCTGTCTCCTTCGCTATTCACCTTCAGGCCACTTCCACCAGAACCCGGGAACATATTTCATCACAAAAGGGGAGAACGAAGGTCTTTTCAGGGAGCTGTCCAGAACAAAGTCGCAAACCGTTAGCGCTGCTGGATTAGCGCGCAGGGCTAGCCACATTAGCATTCCCATGGTCCTCTGCCTCCTCCTCTCCTCCTCGACTCTGCCCGTCGCCACGGTCACCAGAAAGGCGCACAAGGATCTTCCAGCTGTCGCCCACGCTGCTCGCTGGTCCGAGAAAACTGGTCCCACTTCATGGACAAAGGCGCCTACTATTTAATTAGCTCCGCCAGTCAAGTGTCTAAAATTGGATTAGCCGCAGTTCTTATTTATGGTAGAGAGGGGACCTACACAAACGGCAAGAGTAATGCAGTTGTCTTCCAGATGGGTGTGTGTGTGTGTGTGTGTGTGTGTGTGTGTGTGTGTGTGTGTGTGTGTGTGTGTGTGTGTGTGTATGTGTGTGTGTGTAGGAGTGTTTCTTCTCAAGAGCCATTGCACAACTCCCCTCTCCCCAATCTGGCTCAGTGTTGGTTGCAATCCATCTATAGAAGCACCCTACGGTTTCTTTGCCGTGGCGTCTTTAGTTAAGACGCTCCAATCCGGCATATCATGGTGCCTCCATACTGAGTGAAATTGGATAAATACCTTTATTTCTTTCTCTCAGGGGTCTCTCTCCACATTGTCATTTTAGACCTAAGATGCTGTCAGCACGGCTGAAATTGCTGTGGGCCAAAAATTGTCCGGTGGTTTGTGTTTATTTTCTCAGTCAGGGATATTAAAGGGTGCAAAACAGCATGGATGTATTATATTTATAAAAAGGCTGGGTTATCATGAATCTAAAATGACATATTGAGTGTGGAGGAACTAAAAAAAACAAAAACAACTCTCTTGGCTTTAGTTTTGCTTTCTTGTTATCTGTGGTGATGAAAGAAGCCATTCTTCTCGAAAGCTGCCAGCACTTTAATGTCAGATGGCAGGAGAAGGCTTTGACCTTGAAAAAGACAACTCACAGCCATGCTCATCATAAAGAAGATCAATAAACTAGCTCATGAAATATTTAAAAATGTTGTGACAGTGCTGTTGCACTGCACGCAGGAAAATGGGATGATTTATGTTCAGTGCACTGTAAAACTAAATAACACACTTTTATTACATTTGAATCTAATAAAATCATCATTTGAATTCTATTACCCTGAGCTGCGCCGCCAAGCTGATTCCCCAATAAAAGTCTGGTGTTTCGTTCCTTCAGGGGCCGTCTGCACAAAATGAAGGCTTTTGTAGTCAAGGCTTACTGAATTCGCTTCACTCTAAACACACACAAAAAAAAAAAACATGGAGGGAAAAAAAACAGATGAAATAACTAGCACTATGCTAATTTGGCAAGCTAATTGTGGTGATGTCATCAAACAGGGTCAGGGGTGAGGATCAGAGGCTGCGGGGTGTCGCGGCTAATCCGCCCAAAGAAGTGATCTGAGGAACTAGCGTGAAAGCGAGAGCATGGGGGCCGCTGCCACCCCGCCGCCTGACACGTCCGTAGGGGGATGTGGTCACGCCATTTACATGCTAATCACTGAGCTGAGGTGCCTGGCCTGTTGTTGTGCACCTTCCCTCAAATCTGATCACTGTTGGCAGGGGAGGGTGGTGGTGGGGGGGTTGGACTTTTCACTGCGCCAAAATAGGCGTGAAATATCCTCCTCGGAATTACAAGATGTCAAGGGTCTGCTCTTATGGACAAACTCAACACCAGTGGTTTTCCCCCCAATAAGCAGAGTTAGCTTTTGTTAAACAAATCAGGATGAAAATTGAGATGGAAAGAGAAAAGGAGAGAGAAGAGAGTGCAGAGAGAAAGTGCACTGAAGGAAAGAAAAGAGTGTCTTAAGTCTCAATCAAGGACCTTTTCAAGTCTTGATCCAGGCAACCTGCTGTCGTTCTCAAACGGAGTTATTCTCGCTCCTTTCAAAGCAGCCCCCATGGATGGCTAGTATCTCTCTAATAAGTGATTATTCTCAACAGGATGAATAGAAGAGAGAGGACAGGCACCAGTCTTTCTGCATGTTCCCTTTATGGTTTTCAAAGACAAAAAAAAAGTTTCTTCAAGGCTTAAGTAGGAAAAAAAAGGGAAATAACCAGAGCTGGTGAAATTTGCATACATTTTGTGGGGTGACACAATGTGTGTCGTGAGACCAAGCCTCACATCAAAGGATGCCAGCACACACAGTAAGGGAGTCTGGAATGGGAAGGGACAGCAGTCAAGCTGCCGAAAGAATGGAGACCAGTGCAGCCCGGCATCTGTAGCCTGCTGTGAGGTTTACTCGCTGGAGGTTTAGCGGTGCTGATGCTAACCCCACACGCACCCAGCCACCCACAACATGACCGACAGCACCTTGTTAACACAGACACACACTCACACACACTTACACACACTTACACAAAACAATGTGTGAATGTGTGCTACTACTGCATTATACCAACACCAAAATAGAAAAATCATATCACAAAAAAAGAAAATATGTGCTACCTGAATAGAAATCTTCCAATCCTGTCATAGCACATTTGATGATGTTTCTCTTTTAACGTGATGCCCTCTCCCTGCACATCTAGACCTTTGTGCGCTTCTTCATAACCAATAGAAATAAACCTGTGATGATATTCGTTTCATTTCTATGCTAGACAAAGCTGCAAACTGCGTAAATGTGAAATGTCTGCCGTTAAAATGGCAGTGCTTGCCTTCCACGCCTTGACGATACACCCATGCATGTCTTGTAAAAAAAAAAAAACAGCACCCCAAAACTGTTTTGAAAGCTTGCCAGAAGAAAGTTCCTTGAAGGCCATCCACCATCCCTCCCTTTGCTTATCTTTAAACAATCCCCGCACTCCTGACATGCGAAGCCTCTCGGAGGAGAAGCCTATTCCGGAAATCCCAGGACAGTGGCAGCATGTTGGAGAGGAGAGGTAATGGGATTTGTTACTGTGGATTTTGCAGCTCTAACATTTCATGTTGGTGGGTTCCTTGTGCGTTTGATCACCTAACACGCGATTACTTTTCGCGCATGGATTAGCCTCCCGCGAGAGGCCTTGTACGCTAGGTGTGTTTCAGTTGGCTAAGAGGCTTACCACTCAATGTGCACTGGGTAATAGCTTTAGCTTTTTCCAGGTTTTTATGTATTTTTCCCCCCTCCTAAAAAAAAAAAAAATCAGATTCCTGTAAACTTTGTCATACACACTGTGATTTGTCATAGGCTGGGCTAAACCCAAGGTTGGCTCTCCATGCATTTGAGATGAATTTCAGGGAAATAAATATATAAAAGGAAACTTTGGGATTTACGGTTAGTTGCCTGACACATCCTACAGCTAGGCTTTTGAACAGAGGGAGCATGCTTGTTTTCTCTGCTTTTCTCTGTGCTTGGCTATAAACGCTAAGTAAGACCTCAGAACATGTAGATACCTGCTCCTCTCATTGGTCTGTATCTCCAAGTAAAGTGTACTGTCTCTCTCTCTCTCTCTCTCTCTATTAAAAAAAAAACCTAAACTCTTCCGGAAAGGTCCACATTAAAGTGCTCCTGAGCCATGGTACGAAGTCCTAATATAACCAGTATCTTAAATCCTAGTAATTAATTTTCTCTAACCCTCAAACTGATATTCAATTTGTTTTTTTCTGGAGTATTTTCCCGGTTCTCACAACCTTTGGATAACAATGGCTCTCTCGTCATCGCTCAGAAGGCCCTCCACGGCTGCAACGCTGACCACTTCGCTCAGTCAGCACTTATTACAATGGAGCTATTTCCGCGCCGGCTCCTTGCAACCCAAATCAGTTCCTCATTCATCGAGCTGCTGCCGGCGGTACGGTAGATACGGCCCTAGGTGTTCTTTTGTGTGGTGTGTGTGTGTGTGTGTGTGTGCTTCAGCTCACGGCTGTAAACTAAATTACCCAATATGCCCCTCCACCCGCCAAAAATAATAATAAAAAAACAGTGTTGCTCGGGGGTCTAAGCAAGGGCTTTGATAAATAAATATGGTGAAAACAATTGACTGCTTTAAAATATTAAACGGAGAAATAAATAATAAAAACTCCATCATTGCGTACATGAGGGGAGCCAATTAGAGTGTTTACTGATGTTTGCTGGTAACACTGTTTCAGCTTGCTGAGAACAGGAGCCAACAAAAAGCCTTCTGCATGCTGCCCTTCAGAGATGCAGTCCACGATTCCGCCGAAAGCTTGTTGATTTTTCAGCTCAGCAGCCAATTAAATTACACTGTTCCTTTCTGTGCTCCAGAAGCCATGTGGTGATTGGGTGGAATTGTTTATGACTCCATCCCATTTACAGAGCCAAGACCGTACACAAACACCAAACTATTCTTGAGCACACACTCACTGAGCAGCTAAATGATCCTGATGAACAATTAGTTGAATCTGATAAAAAAAAAAAATGAATTGGATCAGAATCATGGCCTTGTTATGCTGTACTGTACCTGTGGAGGGAATATATTGCTTCAGTTTGTTCATGATTTTTGGTGATGGCTTGTATTCTGCTTTAGTTCAGAGTTATGTTTAAGATTAAATTTGGATGCACAAAAAAAATCCACGGTACAAAATAGACTTCCATTAAAGTAGATTACATTACACTACTAGCAGCAGCTATGTAACAAGTTCATTGTGAGGAAATATCATCTCCCCCTCCCCCTTTAAAGCAGATTCTAGGTGCATGTTTTCACCTTGTGTTTATTTCCTTTTTTTGCTTGTCTTTCCTCCAGCAGTAGAAAAAAGAGAGACATTTTAGTAAGTTAAATGTATGTTGCTTTTCTTAGGTGAACTCAAATGTCCCTGTAATTACACCCTAGCCAGAGGATTTCAGAGCAAGAAGTCTCGTGAGGCCTGTAGAATCCAGGGGTATTTATAAATAGGTGATGTTTAAGGCAGGCTGTCAGCCTGGGTTTGTAACACCAAACGGTAGCTTGTAGGCCTTAATAACATCACCTCAACATGCAACCCTCTAGTAAGGCATTTAGCTTTGCATGTAAAACAATCAAACCTTCCTTGCCCTCCCTCCCTTCTTCCCTCTTTTCTTGTCTTTCCTCATCTCTCTTCTCTCTGTTTTTCGTCCCCCGCAACCCCCTCCCCTTCCCTTTCTCTGGCCCCTCAGGTTATCTAGTCATATGAAGCGAAAAGCAGAAAAAAAATTGTCTATGTTCAGTCTAAGTGCCTGCAGGATAGTGCCTGTAAAGGTTTACAGTTCACCATTGTGACAGACAAGGTTTACTCACCGTTTTTTTTTTTTTTTTTTTTTTTTCCAGTTTCATGTGAAGAACCATCCGGAAATATCAAAACCAGGTCAGGTGCTTCGCTAGACATTGCACCCCGGGGCCAAAATGTAAACAACATTCCCCATCCCGAATCAATATGCCAGCACCACAGCTGCCATGGCTTTCTCTTCGTGCCAATGCCATGCTTCCCCATCTCACTACCAGCCATCTCGCTGCCAAAAAACCAACCATGAGTCATACCGCCAAACAGGCATCTTGTGTGTGTGTGTGTGTGTGTGTGTATGTGTGTGTGTGTGTGTATATGTGTGTGTGTGTGTGTGTGTGTGTGTGTGTGTGTGTGTGTGTGTGTGTGTTTTAAAGATGACTACATCTCTGATTTTCTCTGATGATGCGTGTCTGTCCAGTTTATCTCATCCATAACTGAGATAAGTGAGAATGGCTTGGGAGAGTATGGGAAGAGGAGGGTCTAGAGGAAAGAGAGCATCTGAGCCGAGCCACTGGAGAAGACTAATAGAGAGAGGAGGGGAAGATAACCACTGTAATCCTTAAAATGGAATAATCTCGGTGTTTTCTACTTCACACTTAGTTGCTTTCAGTGGAGGCTAATGATGTTTTTCCCCTCCGCTTTGCTCTCTCGTTGTTACACTGCAAAATAAGGGGCTTGACTAGGGTTGGGCATCGATAACCGGTTCCGTCTTGGAACCGGGTTTAACTTATCAATTCCATCGACATCGTACGTCTTTTTTGTTATCGATTCCCTTAACGATTCCCTCAGCCTGCATGACGTCGGACCTTTTCCGGTTTTCCTGAAATTTTGTGTTACTACACGCCCTCTGCGACGACTCATACTACAAGTCAAATCGTGTAAGGGTAGTAATACCAGCAATATGTTAAAACATTTGTCCGTGAAGCATGGATTAAGCTCCAAGAGTGTCATGTGTTTGACAGACTACGGAGGGGTGCTAACGTTGCCCGGTCCAGGGCTCCAGAGTGTATGCGCCCAAAATGTTTAAGAGTGTGCCTGAAAATAATTCTAGGTGCACCTGACGCTGCTCGGGTGAAAGCATACGTTTCCTTCACGAGTTTTAATTGTAGACTATGCGTGCAACTTTGCCAAACTGTTTAAGTAACCCCCTTGGCCCACTCTCTCTCCCTCTCCCTCTCTCGTGCGCGACACCCTTCCCTCGACATGCACATTCACAATCGTGAAAGCAATGACGCATAGAAGACAACTAGCGACATTATAATTAATTTCGGTTAGCATCATAGCGTAGGCTGCTGCACAAATTTGATTCAAACTCTTGCATTCAAGTTGACTGATCATCTCAATGTTTTCCAACTCTAAGACTCAAAAGGGCCTGTCCCAAGGAGACAAAGTATTAGCCTACCTTGCAACTTAAACACACGTGGGGAAACTGAACAGTCCAACCAGTAGACTAGCTAGCCAACTATGCTACTTTGTTTACAATTTGAGGCTTCAAGCCGACAGCTGAATTAAAGAGGCAGAGTTGTAATATGAATAGTCATGAATGTCATGAATATCAGAAATGTCAGCAGTAGGCTATAGATTAGAATATATAAAGAATTATATTATATTATATATATACACTGTAGGCTATACATCTTTATAATTCTTTATAAAGAATATGTATATTCCTTATTGTGTTTTAAATAAAGACAAGCTTTTTCTACGCCTTATTGTTAAAAAATCATTCACATTATATGAAAGGAGAGCGATAAAAGGTGACCTTTTGGCGTTAAAGGCGATGCAATGAAAAATGTGGGTGCACCTACATTTTTTGGGAATCGATAAGAGAATTGATAAGGAATTGGATTGATAGGCAGAATCGATAATGCCATCGATATTGATAAAAACTTATCAATACCCATCCCTAGGCTTGACGAGAGCATGTAAGTACATAGCAGTGTAAGAACAATTGTACGACTTAATACATCTGTCCTGCTTCTCAGCAACGCAGCATCTTCACAAAGGCCAATCAGCAAGGCTGAGGAATAAGGTTGCTCTAAACGATGAATTAAACCAATCAGAGGCATTGTAAATACAGGCTAAAAGAGTCATCACTATGTACAATCATTTCGATGCCATTTGCTATTTCCATCTGACTTTCAAACAAACACTTGTTGCTTTGGTTGAGTGTTGTCAGGTAGGACAAACACAAGAAGCGCAAATAGTGCAAATAATAGTGAGGAATATTACCACCCCACCATGGAGCACAAAGGATAGGAACATTCTGCAAAAGAAAAATGTTGACCAGTGTTCTTGCTTTTGCTCTGAGAAAAAAATAAAAAAAAAAAATAAATAAAACATCCACTCCTTGTGCGGTTACTTTCAGCCTTCGTCCTTTGACGAGGTTGGGTGATAGAAGATATATATTTATGAGTATACAGTATGCATGTTTATAACAGTTCTATCAATACATAAGGAAAGGGTGATGGTTTTAAAATGTACACAGGAAGACATAAAGAACATCCTGTCTCTGATGGATGACTGGATGACAGGAAAATGTGACACAATCAAACTTAATTGGGAAGTTGATTTGTTCTAAACTATCTGTTAATTCATCGTAATTCATCTGTCACCCTGTCAATTGTAATTATAGCGATAGTAACTACAATCTGTTATGCATCAACATTCTCTCACTTGTGCTTTCAGCTCACTTGCCCCACAAAGTGACGTGTATTCCAGCTAAGAAAAATAAATCCAGCCCACATTAGCAAAGTTTTAGCAAAGTAACTGAAAAAACACATCTTCTGACATTGACCATCCTACTTGCATATTTTCAGGAACTCTAGGGTAAAAGGAGAGGGCCTCTGCTCATTTGCCTTTTTGGCAGAATACCCTCTGCGGACTCTTGTGGAAGGACCGGCGCACCCACCCATGCTGTTTGAGTGCACAAATGACAGGAGAATGTCACTTCACTGATTGGCAAAAAGCCAAGGAAGGGCAGCAAGAGTCCTCGAGCTCAACCTCCCAATCAGCATAGCATTTCCCATTACAAAAAGATGACCAAAAAAAAAAAAGAAAAAAAACAGGCCAGGATAACATTCTTAATAACGCACAAGTGATCCTTAGGGCTAATGAGTGGGTCTGGCTCTTGAGCCGGTGGGCGCTGCAGACAAAAGAGATGCCTCTCACGGCTGAAATATGAAAGGGCTGTGTTATTGCGTGCCATGCTATCTTACGCGCCGTGCTTGAAAGGCTGTCTCCGTGCTGGAGGGTGCTCCACCTAAAAGCGCAATTAAAGATGGGAAGACAGGTGTGGAAGGCATGCGTGGGGAGAAACCAGACTAGCGCAGGGCAGAGGTTGAGTGGATTCTGTTGCCTGTAGTCTTCAGGGAGCCAGGATGGACTATGGATAACATGCAAAGCATCGAATGAAACCATTTTATGAAGGTATATTTGGTTCGCACTTCCTGAGCATACCTGACAATAAATTCAGAATTAGTCCAATTACAATGTGTATCAGTAAATTTGAAGTTAGAGATGTTTTACTCTTTTTTAAACACAACACAGCAGTTACAACTTCTCAAAGTATAGTTCATGGTGGCTCATGATTATGCTGGAAAAATATAGAAAATATTGCACAGATGTGCTACTGTTATTGCATGTTCACAATGCATGTTCTTGCATGTTCACCCCACAACATCACATTGTCTATTCAGGTCATTGACTTTTTGTACATTTTATGTGTAGCATAGGCACAGTGATGAAGTTGCAACTGCTGTGTTGTGTTTACAAGAGAAAGCGTCTCTGTGACTTTAAATTTACAGATACACATTTGTGATATTTAGCCCAAGTTAGGGATAACGGCCGACGAGGTGACCGGTTCGATGGAAATAATGGCTAGGTGGAGGTCTAGAACTCCGGCGACGTGCGAAGCACGGAGACGGAGTTACCTCCGCCGTGCCATTATTTCCATCGAACCGGTCGACCTCGAAGGCCGTTATCCCGCTTATCTCCCGTTTGTATTCATAACCTGTATATTTAGAACATAGTTTTATTCCACCGTTGCGTCCGTTAACATCGCTAAAACTGTCTAGACTGTGGGACTACTTTCCGCCACATATCACACATATCTTTCCGCCACATATCACATATCTTTCTACTTGCAGGACAAAACTGCCGTTACTAGTTCTAAATGGATGGTTGCTATGGCCAAAGGCCAGTCGTTAGTTCTAAATGGCTGGTTGCTACGGCCAAAAGCCAGTCGTTAGTTCTATCTCTCCCGTTGTCAAGCGGCCATATCCCAGGATTCTGATTAACTTTAACTTTGAAAGATCGCTACTTTTATAGCCTACATGGCATCCAACTAGCTACAATCCACCTCCGTCATATGCTACAATGTTACTATGGTTCTGCACGTCTGTATTTTCAGCTTGGATGCTACGTGACAGTTCATTTAAACTTCGCAACGAGTTTGGCGAATTAATATTCAAGTGTGTTACGGGATCTACTTCAAAGGTAGCAGGTTATACGAAGTTAATGGCCACCCCATCAGCCAATCAGAGAAGAGAATTCCATTGTTGAGGGAGATAAGTGTTGTTAAATGTATTCAGGTGCTTTGCACCAAATACACCTTCATACCATTTTATTTTATTATATTTTCTTTGTGTGAAGATATCTGACG
>NC_085014.1:18238641-18266141 GCF_963854185.1 Sardina pilchardus | reverse complement strand
ATATTAATACACGCCAGCACTAACACACCTATACTATAGGCGTAGCGATTAGAGCTTTTAAATGACCAATATACTGACTGTAGATTGCCAGTGGATATCCAACAGCTGGACAGCACAACACTGTGTCCCCACAAGATTACACCAGTTCACAAGCACTCTATTGCTCTCCCTCTCTTTACCTCACTCTATTGCTTCTCGCCCACATAAACCTCAAAGAAGTGCTGTTAGTGTTTTATTCCTGCCCCCTCATAAATTACCCTGCTCAAAAAACACACACACACACACACACACACACACAGACACACACTTTGTAATTCCTTCTGTAGAGAGTGAATCCAACCCTCGCCTTGAAACCGCGTTTGTATTGACGTGTGCTTTTGTCTCATAGTGCCACTGATGCGCTCCGCACATGCTGCCTCGTCTTACCTCCTGCATCATGGTGACGCACGGCGGAGAGAGAGAGAGAGAGCGCCGCTCCTACAGTAGCCTACAACTCGCTTAACCGCCGCAGCAATTCGATTTAGCAGTGCCGCCATCCACTCTACCACTGCACCGATCCGATCTAATGACGCCGCCATCCACTTAACCAAGTGTGCCAAGACAATTTGATAACCTTCCATTGCTCTCCGTCTGAAAACACCGAGACAACCTAGTCTACATCCCAATACTACCATTCCTAAACTGTCACAACTCGAGCACTCTGTATACGGATAAAGAGCGACAATTTCAAACTCCAACTCAAGAATGACGGATGGGGGTGGGGGGGGAGGACATAATTTATCCCAATCATGAAATTATATGTGATTTTATAGTCATGAAAGACTTAATTCTTTTCATTTAGACACGAATGGATACAATCTCCCTTTTAGCTCTTATCAAAGCCACTGCAAATTCTCTTATCAGCATTTATCCCAACTTTGCCCCAGACATAATGGCTTACATCTCGTCTCGTCTCTGCTGAATTCTAATCGGGCTAAAGGTGAAAGAGAGACAGATCAAATAAAGTTGAACTAAAGCTGATAGAGACCCACTATAGCATTGAACGTTAGCAACTGGAATGCTAGCAGTCTACTTAGTTTGTCGACAGTTACAGCACCAGGGAGAAACTACAACATTTAGCAGATATGGATTTGACTTACTAGATTAAATCATGACTTGTCTTGAAAATATTAACACTTTAAAAAATAGATGCGAGGACATTTTTGGCGCCGGTCTCGACCTAGGGCCGGTATGAAAGCTGAGGCCATTCTCTCAGATCCTGGCAGACGATAAGTGCGCTAGACGGGAGAATTTTAAAGTTGAGGCAGGTCGACTCTTGGTAGAAACTTCCATTTAATCTAGCGTTCTCTCCAACGCCGTGTTTTGCACCATATTTTTTCACTGCGGTCTATCTGTCTCCGACTGTCAGGCTTTGCTGCTGTCAGCCTCATCCTATGGAGGTGCGGAATTCGAGATCAATTAGAATGAGCAAACCATTCCGGGCAGATCGATGCTTTAAGCGACGGCCAGGGTGTCAGAAAATACAACTGATGAGATAGAGTGAGAGAGAAGAGGGGTCCTCCGCCTCAAATAGGAACGAACACAAACACACAATCTATTTGACACAGATTCATAAATTACTGAATAGATTAACAAGGTCGTAGTGTTTGGGATTCAATTACGCTGTAAGTCGATGACACGTTCCTGGTAATTAGGAAAAAAAATATGTATCAATAAACATTGAGTCTTTCATAACGATTAAACACATTGAATATTTCATAAGTGTTTTAATTTGGAGGATGTTGTTGCATGGCGGAACGGAGATGGATTGCTGGGTGACACAGGAGAGATGTGTGTGTGTGTGTGTGTGTGTGTGTGTGTGTGTGTGTGTATGTGTGTGTGTGTAGGGGAGGTTTATGCCAGATAAGCAAAAAAGCCTTTGGATTGGTGGGAGGTGTCAGCTGACATTGAATAACAACGCAGACGACAAGAGAATAACCCCCATTCAAACACACACATACACACACACACACACACACACACACACACACACACATACACACTCATACTCACAGACACGCATGCAGGCACACACACACACACACACACACACACATACACACACACACACACACACACACACATCATCCAAATTATGCAGCATGTGCATTCTGACACGAAGGAAAAGGAGGTGTGAGGCCAAAGGTGGTGTGGAGATGAGGAGATGAAGAGAAGAGAGGAAAGGAGGAGAGGAGAGGGGGATGTCTGAGTGGAGGATGAGGGGAGGGGGTAGTACAGGTATAAGTCTGCAAGGAGAGGAGATTAATGAACCACCTAGTTTATATGTCAGCCTGGAAATACCATTTTGCATGTAATCAACCTTTACATTGTGTGTGTATGTGTGTGTGCGTGTGCGTGTGTGCGTGTGCGTGTGCGTGTGTGTGTGTTTGTGTGTGTGTTTGTGTGTGAGTGAGTGAGTATGCGTGTGTGAATGGGAAGAGAGGCCCGTTCGATGAGACCAGCAGTAAATAGAGCTCAATAAAAATGCGTCAGAAGTGCACATTTACCTGAATATCCCACGCTTGATAAATACCATGGCGACCAAAAGAAAATTGCCTGCAAAGGACAAGGTGACTAATTTTCTTGGCAAATGTTATTAAGTATTTTTTTTCTACCCTTCCTCTCCCCCTCTCTCTCTATCCCTCTCTCTTTCTTCCTCTCTCGCCACACTGAAGGACTTACAGGTTGTTTGAATGAAAATGAGAACTGTTCAATAATACATAAGGTCTCGACAGAACACTATTACCAAAGAATATGTTTTATGAAAGCCTGCTTAAATAGGAGATATTTCCACGGTGGCATATATCCCGCCGACATGACAAATGACACAGCGGCGCCCGAGTACGCTACGCGCTCCACCACGCTGATGCAGTCTCGCCTCTTACGCTCTCACGAAGAAAGAAGAAAAAAAAAAAAACAACCAACACAGCTGAAACACACACGGAGGCGCATAGATTATATTACGCCACATTACGTTGCATTTAAATATAAATTTCCAGGGGTGGGGGAAAAAAAGATAAAATGTTACTGAATGAAAAGTGCTCCGTCCGAAAAAAACCCTGTCCGGCGCAGTTTATGTGAGGCCCACATCAAGATTTTGCGAGGTGCCATAAAGCAACAATAAAGCAATATATCTGAGCTCTTTGCTGCATATGTTTTTTTTACTCCCGTGCTGTATGCTAAGTCTTTTCTGTAGAGTCGACTTTAAAGTTGTACAGCACTTTTTTGTCCTTCAGTGCAAGCCAAGGAGCCTCTGGGGACAGCACATCAATAGCTGTGGATCATGTGGGCATAACAGGTGCCTAGTACTATCCTATTACTGCACCACTTTGTTCCTTCAAATCACCCAAAATAACCCCAAAACAATAACTACTGTATCCAAACCAGCATGATTTGTATCTGGTATGAAATGTATTGATGTGTATCATTTACACGGAAAGGTTTACAGTATATCATGTTTATGTCATGTTCCTATATAGTGTACTTACTGTATATCTGGTAATACTTTAATTACCGTCATAAGAATGACATGACACATGTCATGCACATTAATGACCCATTATTGATGTTTGTGACTGTTGTCGTAATGTGTCATTCGGTTTTTTGAGTAACTTTGACTGGTGTTTTTGATGTTGACAGGTTTTTGACATTCCAAAAACCGAATAACACCAATAATCACCAAACATTAATAATGTGTCAATTAATGTGCATGGCATGTGTCATGTCATTCTTATGACGGTTACATGTCATGTAGACCCCTTCACATAAAGTGTTACCATATATACAACATCATATGCCGTAGCAGCTGCTGGTCTGCTGCATACCAGAGCCTGAGTGTCGCGTGAATGCTCCTCTTTCCCACCAAAATCCTCCAAATATGTCGTTCTGTTGCATCATGTTTCTCGTTCAGTGTAGCAGAACAATGCGAGCCGCGGAAATAGAGCACAAAACAGGCGTCCAACAAAAAGTTCTGCTCAAAACGGCACACTGCACAGTGCTGTGTCGCGTCGCGTCGCATCCAGTTAGGACACAATCTAATAGAGAGCAAAACAATCCAAGCGGATTCTGTCGCTGACATTGGCTTTTTGTGGAGTTAGGACACAGTGTGCCTCGTAATGACACCAGCACCACCACCACTGTCCTGCTGGTGTACAGAGAGCCCAGTGAGGACACCACCACCACCACCACCACCACCACCTGGCAGAGCACCAAGCTACGAGACTTCAAAAGGAAAATCAGAGCAGTTCAGCTCAGTCCAGCTCCTCCCAGGGGAACACAATGTCTAGAGGAATTGAACGTATCTATGATGTGTTTCCACCATGTTCATTTGAAGTCATTAAGTATGCAGTAGCTGCTTCATCTCAATGCAGTTCACTTTGTCCTAACAAAGCAACCTGCAATGAACTCTCTGATTCTCCATCTTCCTCGTTTTACGCTAGAGGAGCAGACCTGTTGCTCCCGAATACTGGGGCCGTGCTCCCACAGGAAGAACTCTCTCCCAGAGACAGGACTGTGCCAACGCACCGTTGCCCTATTCAATTCTAAGCGAGCACGAGGCCAAGTGTGTGAGTGACCCAGGGTGGTGAACGGGTCAGCACAGACGGATTTACATCTTCTCTCTCACAATGCAGTGACTCTGCGACCCCCAAACGCTCCACTGTGTGGGAGACAGCTGCTAAAAGGCATGACTTGTGTGTTTGCAACTGTGTGTGTGTGTGTGTGTGTGTGTGTGTGTGTGCGTGTGCGTGTGCATGTAGTTGTGTGCTTGCACACTATTACTATGTGTTACTATGTGTATCTGTGGCAAGCACACTGTGACACACACACACATACACATACACACACACAGACACACACACACACACACACAAACACACACACAGACACACAAACATACACACACACACAGACACACATACACACACACAAACACACAAACACACACACACACACTGTCTTATGCTGAGTGCAGAAGAGTGTGCCTGTTCTGAAAGGGCAAGAGCAGCACGGGGCTGTGCTGTGTGTGTGTGGCGGCGAGGGGGGAATAATGTGCAGTAATCAATGCAGATTTCTCGCTGCTCATCTAAAAACGCACTTGAGGAGAGAGCGGCCCCGCTGTTGGAGACCCTCTTAATCGCGGATGTAAAAATTAAGTAGATCCGCCGCTGGCTTTTTGCACTAATAAAGAGTCAGAGGGAAGGAGTCGGCATTGAATGTTTCTGTCTTTTTTTTTCTCTCGCCTATTTCTTTCTTTCTTTTTATATTGTAATTTTTAGCCGTGAAAAGGAACGCCACTATCCGCTATGCATAACTAAATAGCTACTCAACAGATAAGTGACATTTTAAAGAAAGGACTGCCTTCAGAAATGCCCTCTTCAGTCATCCGAAATGCTGAGGTGTCTCTCTCTCGTTCTCGCTCGCTCTCTCTTTCTGTCTCTCTGTAGGTGTCATTATGGTCTGTTTGCGGGTGTTTATCTCAGGTGAAATGACAGGTGTTAGCGAGGTGGCCTTTTCCCACTGACTGAGCTGATTCACTCCCAACCAAATGCCAGGCAAATCTGCTTCTTGTCAGGAAAACACAGGCCATGCCAAAAACAGTCATCTGGCTTCTCATTTTCGGTTCGTCCAATTGGAGGCAAATAGGTTGTAGAACTCGTTGAAGAGCGGCAAAACAACTTTTTAATGATCCGATATAACCAAGGTCTCCAGGCATCCAAAAACGTGTTTATATGTCCGTTTTCTTGTTTTTTCTTGTGTACACATATTTACCCCAATTAAGTCTGAGCAGCGCTTTTAAGAGTTGGAAAAACTCCAAATTACATGTAGAATTTAAGGGTCTGTTAAGAACTTGATTTTGAGAGATATGGAGGGTGTTCATTAATGAAAGTTAATACGCCATAGAATGCTGGGGCCTAATTTGCTCATGTGCAATAGTAATATTCGTAGTGGTAGTCGTAGCAAAAGCAGTTGTAACAAAAGTACTACTACTACTACTAGTAGTGTTGGTAGCAGTAGTAATAGTAGTTTTAGAAATAGTATTAGCAGCAACAGCAGAAGAATAGCACAAGAAAAGCACTCAGTTGTAGGAGTAGCAATGTTAGTAGTAGCAGCAGTAGTAATATTGCTAGTAGTAGTAGTAGTAGTAGTAGTATTCCTAGTAGTAATAGCAGTAGTAGTAATAGAGACAAAGTACTAGCAGAGCACTCCTAGTTGTAACAATACTACGAGTAACAATGTTAGTAGTAGTAGTAGCAATGGTGGCAGCAACATCTACAACTAGTACAAGTAGTAGCAGTATTAGAATAGTTTTAGATGGCCATGATGAAAGATGGCTGTTGTGTTGAATCAAGTTTCTTCATCAGTATCAAAGAACCGATATTTTCTAGCAGAAGAAACCCATTTCTTGGTAATAAATAAATAGATTGATGTAGAAGGGTATGGCTATGGCCTTTTTGTCATTGTATGATTTTTGGGGCAAATATTGACATTTATTTCAATACCCCCCCCCCCACACACCTCTTATGATCACACGTCCCTGAGGATAGTGTGTATGTTTTTTTTTTTTTTTTCATTTGTCTGCGGCATCTTGAAGTTTCACACCACGCTACACACACGGGCCTACTGGGGAACACACAAGCAATTAATAGGGCCAACTGATGCTTGAACGAGTGAGCACACACACACACACACACACACACTCACACTCCCACACTCCCACACACACACACACACACACGCTCACACACACACACACACACACACACACACACTGCAGTGCACTGAAAGCAATATTATATTTTCTCAGTGTTTTTTTTTTTCTCTTAAATACCCAGACCTGTTTCATGGAAGCCGATCTCTATATTTGTGTGGCGATGGAGGGAAATTGAGTGCAAAGCTGCAGCTTAAGGCTTGAGCACCGACGCACTGCGCTGCCTTCAGCACCCTCTGGAGCACATGAAGCCGGCGCTCTCCTCAGGCCTCAAGTGAAGGTCAGGGAGGGGCAGGCCATTGGCGGAAACACCAGCACTCCCCTGGTTCCGCCGACCTCGGCCATTTTGTACACATCTTCCCCATTCACAGCCTATTTTCTCCTCAATGCCTCTTTTTTTTTATGGCCATCACAATGTGCTCTGATACCAGCCATAAAACAGGCCACAAATAGCCAAGGGGAGACATGATGAGAAAAAGTGAAATAATAAAAACAGCTGGCGTTACAGGTAGATTGAATCTTTGTGTTTGAAACACTTGGTTTGTAAGAACAAAAATAACAGTAGTGACAAAACAAGAAGAAGAAGGGGGGGGAAGACAAGTTAGGGTCTTGTGGTGCGTGTCGCCATTTTGACACGCCAGGCAGCCATCATTCACCGGGGGTAAATTTTGGCCATCTTTCAGGGCAGATGTCAGGAGACGCCTCTGGCCCTTCCTCTCCTCCATTTCACATGAAGTTGGGGGAAATTACAGCCCGCCGTAAATCCACCCGGAGCCCTCATCACTTTTTTTACGCCTTGCATCAAGGACAGACCCAGGAAGGAGGCGGCCCGCCCCGCCCCACCCCACCCCACCCCACCCAACACCCTGTAATGCAGCGGTGCAGGTGCGTTCTGGGAAGCTGGATCGATCCCCCCGCGACAGAATTATGAAGCAATCCTTCAGTCTGGCCTGCCCACCCGTGCGCATAACTGCACCACTCTACGGCACACGCCCTCGTACCCCGAGCACCAGTGTCACTTAATCCCCCAACAACACCACAAAGAGACACTACCACTACCACCACCACTACTACGGCACATCAACTCTGTCTATGACAACAACACCTCATATTTAACTCCTAATCCTGAGACAGGAATTAACACCAGCGAGAGTGAACAGAGAAAAACACATCCCCACCGCCGCCACCAGGAGCGGGGGCTACTTTAGATTCATGTGTGTGCCTCCCTCCTCGGATGCGGGGGGTGGGGCAGGGTGCTGGGGACGGCGAGGGGGGGGAGGACGGAGGGTGGGTAAGGGGGTGTAAATCTTGCCCCTGGTCGGTCTCGCTCATAACCGCGGCGGGTGTCAGGGCTGACGAGCGGCCAGGCAGCCAGTAAATCTCCACCGGCCGCGCCTGCTTTATGCGCCCAGACACCTGGAGGGACGGCGTGCTGCCACTCGCTCACGCCCAGTAAGAGAGAGAGAGAGGGAGGGAGAGAGAGAGAGAGAGAAGGAGAGAGAGAGAGACCCTTGAATGCGCTCTCTTAATCCCCCTGTACCCCCTACCTCCATCAGCGGTGTGACTTATGGGCATGTCATTTCAAATAAAGAAGAATATTGAGAGAGAAGGTGAAGGAGACAGAATGAGGAAGCAAGTGTGAGTGTGTGTATGTGTGTGTGTGTGTGTGTGTGTGTGTGTCTGTGGAAATGTGTGTGTGTGTGTGTGTGTGTGTGTGTGTGTGTGTGTGTGTGTGTGTGTGTGTGTGTGTGTGTGAAAGAGAGAGAGGGTGGTGAAAAGGAGAAGGGCATGATAGGAAATGAAGATGAGAATAGAGGAAAAAGAGAAGAGAGAAGAATGGTGTAAAAGGAAAAAGAGAAATGGTAGGAAAATGGAAGGGAAGTGGTTGGGTGAGTGATAGAACATGAGCGAAAATAAAAACGAGAGAAAGTCCTCACAGAAAAGACCGAAAGGGACAAGTGAAAGCGAAAGGTGGGCGTTACAGGAAAGACATCACGCCAGCTAAAGCAGAACGCTGAGTTTGTTGCCCAGGCTCTATGGAGCCCCCGGTACTGTGGTGATTTGATGGGTGTGTTAGGACGGAATTATAGTAGTGATTTGATGGGTATGCTTGTATTACCGTGGTGATGATTTGATGGGTGTTAGGATGGCATTATAGTAGTGATTTGATGGGTATGCTTGTATTGCCATGCCATGGTGATGATTTGATGGGTGTGTTAGGATGGCATTGCCATAGTGATTTGATGAGTACATTAGCATTGCCATGGTGATTTGATAGGTATGTTTGGTTGGACTGGCATTGCGATATGATGGGTGATATAACATGGCATTGCCGTGGTGGTTGTGTTTCTGAGGTTTGGTGATCTTGGTGGATTTCCCACCCCACGGAATACCTGTGGTCATTCCCTGTGTTAGTTTTCCATCTGCCATAAATGTGACTGTATGCCCGATCCTTCTGCTGTACCATTCAGTTATGACTTCATAAGTTTCTGCTAGCTGAATATGTGTCATAATAAAAGACTGTTCCCAAAGATCCAGAATCGTTGTTGATTTGATGGGCGTTGGGATGGCATTTTCCTAGGGTGTCAGGCTTGCTTTACCTTGGTGATTCACTGGCTGCTATGGTTGCTGTTCCCCCAAATGATCATTAATTAGAAGATGATTAGCACATATACTATAACTGGAAGGGCACCCAGACAGAGAAGGTTCATCAACGGCTTTAGAGGAGTTCTGGCAGAGACCTTTACTAAGGCCAAGTGTAGCTCGTAATATTAGCCAACTTGAAAACACACATGCCCAGTCAGAGGTCTGAGTCAATGCCGCTCCAAAATGTAATAGGTTCTTCCTTGGCCTTTCGTACATGTTTGCGCCAAGATTTATGGAAACTGGCTGAATATGTTTTTTTTTTTTGTGTGTTTTTTTGCATAATCTTTCTCACAGAAAATCAGCACCGAAAAAGCCCTGAGGGTAGAATCTGAGACTGGCAACAGCGGGAAGAAGGGAGAGAGAGAAGGAGAAAGAGGAGAGGAAACAGGGAGAGAGAAGAGAAGTGTGGAAATAAGCAGGCAAATGAGTGAAAGAATGATAGAAAGACATTAAGTGAGAGAGAATAACAAAGGCAATCGGATAACAAACGCTTTTGAAAAAGTAGAAGAGACGGGGAATTAGAGAGATAGACAGTGAAGGCCGCAAATACTAAATGAGCGACTGAAAACCAGAGACAGTGTAATAATGAGAGACAGACAAAAACGAAAAAAGAAAAAAAAAACAGCAGATAGGAGGAGAAAAAAGCATCCGCGGCCGCCACGGTAGCTGTTGAAATTTTAATCCACATTTCATTAGTCTTTATTTGGTTTGAACCCAGAGGGCCCCCCTGCCACGCAGTGTCAGATTTTTTTAAGATCTCGGTGCGGAGGAGTGCTCGTGTTTTGAGCCGGAGCTAATCTAGGCGGAACTCTCGACAACCTCTCGACTTCCTGTTGGGCTTTGCGCGCAACTTCAGAACAAAATGCTTGCAAGTGGCACATTAAAAAAAGAAAAGAAAATCTGCTAAATAATTAATTAGTCTGTAAGGCAGTTCGGCGGCAGAGGTCGCTTTGATGTGGAGGTGGCACAGATGGCTACTTGATGAGAAACCGTAGACTGCAAACACGAGCTATATAGCTTTAAACACACACACACACACATACTCAAACACACAAATACATGCACCCACACACATGTACACGTGCATGCGCGCACACACGCACTCTTAAACACATTCCACCACCTTCTACACACGCACATAAGCACACAGCAAGGCATGAGATGTAGACCTCCATATGGTAGTGCATAAGTCAACTGGACTTGCACTCACTTTAAAGTAAATGCCTTTACACACACACACATACACACACACACACGCACACAGTCATTAACTGTGCTCAGAGCATCAACTCCCTCCCTCAGGAATTGCTCGGCAGTCCAGTTATGCTGATGAAGGCCATAATATGTGAAGAAGAAAAAAAAGCCGTTCCCTCGGCGTTCCTCCGGCCGCTTCCTCCTCACACTTTGGTGTAATTACAGGAGGGACCTTTAAGAGGTCAGGGCTCGTCATGCCACTGGATGTCAGATGGTAATGGTGCATGGGCTCCACGCGCTGTTTTATTCTCCTGTCGACTGTGCAGTGACTCACTGGTCTCCTGGTAAGCTCAAAGGAACAGAGGAATGGGTAGGTGTGTGTGTGTGTATGTGTGTGTGTGTGTGTGTGTGTGTGGATATGTGTGCGTATGTATGTGGGAGCAAAATCATAGCTTGCCAATCATCTAGTCAAAAGTATAGTAGGAGAAAGATGGCGTGAAAAAGCAAAACAGGATGCGTGCGTGTGTGTGTGGGCAGGAGCGCCTGGTACTACTGTATATGGCCGTATGCACTGCGTCTACCATCTAGGCTACTCAACAAGGACAACGTATTCACACCAAGTTGGCCTATCATAACGTCGCAACTCTGCACAGTATATCCCATTTTCTGCATGACAGGAGGCGATTTAGATTTTTCTGTAAAGTAAACACCTTATCATAATCAGCTTAATGCAGAACTTATATGCAAGCACACCTTTTGCTTAAGCAAGAGAGAGAATGACAGCGCACACGCGTGGCGTTACCAGCACACAATGTTAAACTAATTCACTCAAGACTTCAAGGCCACCATGGATATAAAAAGGCTTTTTGTAAACAACGGAAACAGAAAGGATGCAGGCAACAAAGCCAGAGGAGTAATTTCAGATGGAAACGAACAAGGTAGGCCGAATTGGTGGCCATTTTTCACATGGGTGTGCGTACCATAACATTAATTCCTGCAGGAGCTCCCATGTGTGTGTGTGTGGAGCATGTAGTGCTTTAAATTGGTTAAATAATGAATAACGGATTTTAGATAAATAATAGTGAAATGATGGAGATCCAACCCACATCGGTTCTCCACAGATGTTGGAATGAGAGAAAGACAGGTAGAGTTAAGTCCTAACAATAGACAGAACAGCACTGAAATGTGAAAGACTGCTTCCATGCATCTCCGAGACACAATTTAACCTCTGTCAGAGAAAGCACTGACAAGTCTTCTTTTTCATTATCACCGGGACGAGACATGTACATAAAGTGGACTTAAATGTAATGAGAAATGGGCTGAGGCACATTTACATGTAAAATACTCTTCCTTTCAATCCACGCCAGGTTCAGATGAAACCATTTTTTGCTATTGAACACACAGACACAGTTAAGAATGGGATGGCTGAAAATCCCTACCGGCAGGTGTGAGTGTGTGTGTGTGTGTGTGTGTGTGTGTGTGTGTGTGTGTGTGTATGTGTGTGTGTGTGTGTGTGTGTGTGTGTGTGTGTGTGTGTGTGTGTGTGTGTGTGTTTCTGCATGCATGTATGTGTGTGTCTGAATGCATGTGTGTGTATGTGTATATGTGAGCATGAAAGAAAGAAAGTATGTGGTATTTTGGTGTGTGTCTGTGTGTGTGTTTGTGAGAGAAAGAGGGATAGAGATGGACAGAGAGAAAGAGAGAGCAAACCTCTTTGAGCTCAGGAGGCTCCCAACTCGGCCACAGACAGACTTCTATATCGCTCGCCATCATGACACTGACCCACAAGGCGCATGGCAGACGAGAGGCTGGGGGGTGAGGGGATGGCTGGCTGGGTTGTGTGCTCACCTGAGAGGTAAGATAGAGGGGCCAGCAAGACAGCCTGCCCATGGGGGGAACTCTATATGTCAGTGGCGGTAGAATCACAGGGAGTTTTGATACTCCTCTTATCGTCGTCGGCGCTGGCCTTTTTCAGGGGCCGTATCGGGGGCTTCTCCTCATGTCCCTGGGCCTGTGGGAAGCACTTTTAAATGTCAGAAAGATTTCCTTTTGTCCTGTCCTTATTCACCCACTGACACACACGGGAGACGCCATGCATGCTACACACACACACACACACACACACAGAGAGAGACACACACACTCACACAAACACACATTTATTTTGTGCCTGTTCGGCTGGAGCGCAGGAGACAGCAGCCGTCAGTTGCATGGGCTTGCGCGGCGGCCCAGAGTCTCAGCGGTGTCTGTTTCTCTGAATGTGTTAACCTTAAGACGGAGCATCAACACCACAAGCACAAACACAGGAGACGCCGAGGCCGCGGTGTCCTATAGCAGCACACAGTGGCACAGAGCGGGAGAGGAGTGCAGAGACAGAGTGCGGCGCGGCGCGGCGCCTCTCAAAGGGCCAGCGAGGCTTTCAAAACTTTACCTGTTTTTGCTGTCCTTGTTCAGACATCGGATACACTCATTTTTTCAATGGAGTGTGTGTGTGTGTGTGTGTGTGTGTGTGTGTTTGTAGAGAGAGAGAGAGAGAGAGAGAGAGATATCACGAGAGAAAGAGAGGGTGTGTGTATGTATAAGAGGGGGTGATGCATGTGTAGGTGTGTATGTGTATGTGTGTGTGTGTGTGTGTGTGAGAGAGAGAGGTGGGTGCGTGTGTAGGTATGTACTGTGTGTGCAGGTGTGTGTGTGTGTGTCTCTACCTCTCTGCTGAAGTGTGTGCAACACTAAGCCATTAAAATCTCAAGCTTTTCATCTGATAATTATCAGATCTTTCCATTGAAAAAAAAAAACCTGGAAATTATTTTAAAAGCCCTGCTGGTGACAGATCAAAGTTGCGTCCACTTGAAAGGAACGTAAAAAGGAAGCGACTACAAGGTGTTATCGGGCTACAAAGAAAGAACAAAAACAGAAAGTATGACACAGTTTTAAGCAATAAAAAATACAGCTTTGTTTAAAAAGGATCCTTACTACTTTCCAAGTTTATGATCCATTTCATCTCATTTTTTGGCTGATTCTTTGAGAGAGGCTCAAAAGGCCTTTGAAATGATCTTCAAATCAAAACGACTTATCAATCACCTGGACTGCCATCATGCATTGTTACAATGTCTATCTTTGTCTCTGAATAGCTAGAAAGAGGATGGCAAGCCAGAACATGATTGTCTTTGTTGTCTTTCATGTTCATAACATAAAGTTTCTGATGAGCTCTGTTGGCCACATTTTATATTGTACTTGCCTTGTACTTAAGCACTCTTTGTGTTTGTTACTCAACCTTATTTAATAGGTAATCAATTACCACATTTTTAAATGTGTATGGTTAATAGTGACAATATTGGAAATACATTTGGCGTTTACAAACGGAAGTTCGGGAGGAGCGTGAAAGAATTTGCCACCTCTCCTTCTTCAATCAGTCAGGGTACTTATTTGCAGTCTACCTGCCGAAGTTTCAGCATCGGTGTTGCTACACTCGCAACCCACAACCTCCTCTTACGCCTCCTGTCTTCCAAAGGTAAAGAATAAAGGGGTGCATGGCGGAATCCTGCCCGACTCCTGCCTGCGCAGACCACTCCAGCACGATTCTGCGCAGCACTTCAGGACCCTGGCCAGAGTCTTCGCCAAACATGTTTTTATGTCTCTGTGCCAATTTCAGAATGTGAACTAGTGAAAGTATTATTGTGTTACCTCATTCAAGTACAGGACTGTATAGCATCTATCCAGTATAGAGTATATATCCCTGACATATAGGGTGAAATTACCTATTGGCTACTATATACCAGAATACATTATATGAGTTCTAGAACAGCAACAGTTAATAATGATTGCATAACACAACCATCCTCCTTCTCTTCTTTCTTAATCAACACCTTGCTTCGATAATCAAAGTAGTAGCGTCTGTGGTGGTGAGATGAGTAAATGCTTCAGGTCACTTTAATAATGGCTCTCCGCTTAACAGTGGCAACAGAGGCAAGTTAGACACATCTTCACTGAAGGAGCTTAATGAGTATTTCTGCTGAAGAATACGGCTGTGCTGGAATCAGAAGAACCGTACGCTTCACTTCTACAATAGATCATTTGCTTCTAAAGGTGCTTATGGCTGCACGATATCTTTACTGTCTATGTGTGATACACTAGACAAGGCTTTAGTTATCTGTGAAGTTCTCTAAGTCTATGAATGTTCTCCACCGTTATATGTTAATTCTGTATCCTGAACAGTTAAAGGAGAACTAGGTTTTTTAGCTTCCACCTAGAGTCTGTGAGCAGAAAACACTGACAAACGGAAAGTCTCGCAGACTCGCGATCCTCCTGAAAAGGCTGACTGACCAATTGAGGAGTGCTGTAAATATACACACTAAAGCTGTAGGGGAAGCTCTGCAGAGAAGCCTACAAGCGTACAACGAGAACAGCGAGGAAATCGCCAAACCTGCATAGTTTCTCTTTAAATGCTGTTAGAGAAATTTGCTGTTAACATGATCAGTATGTTAGCATTAATCAAGCTAACTCTGATCCCATGATCCCTCTGTTCTCATCTTAGGCTATACTGCCGCAGTCTTTACGCCTGCACTTCATTGCACACCCTGGCCTTAGCCAGTGCTCTGGGCCGCGTTTCCCAGATTTGTTAAGAATCTCTTAAGTGCTAAGAACTTCTCAGGAGCGCTCTAAGAACATTCTAAAAACGCTCCTAAGAAGTTCTTAGCACTTTCAACAGTGCCATACAGATTGTAGTCTTTGCTTTATAAACCGTCTCTGATACAGTCCTGCCGCTATACCTCACCTTCAGTGGCACAGTGAATTGATATTTTCACCATTTATTGTGATCAGTTCAAGGAACATTTGGACAACAATCATGCTTTTTAAATCAGCATCTTTTTGTAGGCCACACGTCAGGTTTGAAATTATGTCTGTATAAAAGTGATATCACATCTTTTAGTTCAATTTGTGTTTTAGTTGGAAAACTACAGAAAAACCTGAATGGACTGTGAACTATTGTACTGAATCGATCGATGAACACTGCATCACTGTATTACCTGCATCACTGGTTCTTCTGCTCAATTTGGAGCTACCACTAACCAGAGGCGGAACATTCCAGTTTCAGAAAGTAAAAGTCCTACCAGAGAGGGTTAAAGCGGAGCGAGAGGCGCAAACGTTCGATCATTTCCGCGTTCTGTCTTCGCAAGGGGGAGGGGGGCTAAATCCCCCTTTAAGCAGACCTGTAACATTCGAACTGTACTGCTTGCCAATCTGACAGAGATCGATATCCCACTATGACGTCTTTGCGACACGCCTCTTTAAGCAGACCGGAACTGTCCGAATTTTGCTTCCATAGAGATGCATTACGTTGCTCTATCTTGTCAATAATTAAGGATCTTTGGTCCTACCACATACTGTGCCAACCACTCACTTAAACCAGCTGCTTCTAATTAGCACAACTCTTCAGCCAGATAGAGCAGCTAATTGATGAGATCACCTGTGTTAGGTGCACAGATAGATCCAATAAATGATTGGACTTTTAATTCCTGGAGCTGGAGTTCTCCACCTCTGCCGCTAACATTGTTGTCACTAACTAACCACTGTTTGCTACTGTAGCTAGCAATGTCCTCACCCATAAAATGCATCTTCCCTGCGTGAGGAAAGATTCAGCTTCCTCATTTAGATTACCAAAGGATTATGAGAGGGCTGATTTTTTAAAAAGTCATGGTGGAGAGGTGAAGAGAAGTGTTAACTTTTTAACAAATTGAAAACCTAATGTGAAACACTTTCCCATGTTTTATTCATTCAGGTTGATAGAGTGGTTAAAGTCTAACAAACTCAACATAGTTATTTCGGCTTTAGCCTTTTTTTTAGCTTGAATGTTTACAAAGCGATGCAACTCTCTGAATTGATCTCAGTAGAACATTTTGACAGATTTCGCTTGAAGCTCCAAAAGTTCAGACTAGAGTTACTGAGAATCTTTAATAATGTTCCAATGGTGACAACCCAATAAAAGACGTTTCAAATCTTAACTTATCTAATAAATGATAGTGTGACCCACAATTCAACTGTGTGAAAATGACAGCAGATAAAGTCAGAACATTCCAGACTTCGTTTTATAAAAAATCATAATATAAAAAAAAAAAAATTGGTGGCATAGATCTAACTGTCTGGAGAGCAACTGGGATGTTCCCATCTGATGTCTGATTAGAGTCAGAGCCACCCAAACTAGGTTCCGCTTCATTTAATGCAGCAGGGGGACAGTGTGTGTGTATGTGTGAGAGAGAGAGAGAGAGAGTGAGAGAGAGAGAGAAAAGATGTGTGTTTGTTGGAGGATTATGTGAGTGTGTGTGTGTCTCAGGTGATGTAGTGTATCTGTGTTTGTGAAGGGTGTGTGTGTGTGTGTGTGTGTGTGTGTGTGTGTGTGTGACGAGGCAAGAGTGTGTTCAGCCAGCCAAGTGATAATGGCTTTTCAGCAGGTTCCCCATTAGCCACTAATAATTAACACCGATGTTCGACACTCCTGTGAGCTGGGGGCCTGCCGACACCTTCTCCCAGCAGTGCGCCACCGCTTAGCCTGCTCTCACTCTAACCCCACGCCACAGTCCACAAACCACCACAGACCTCCGTGTGTGTGTGTGTGTGTGTGTGTGTGTGTGTGGGTGCGTGTGTGTGTGTGTGTGTGTGTGTGTAGGAGGGCTGACAGCAGATACAGTACACAGTGTATGTAGGATGGAGAGCCAGAGAGGAATTACGAGGGAAAGAGAGAGAGAGAGAGAGGCATAGAGGTACTGAGAGAGAAAGAGAGAGAGAGAGAGAGCAAGAGACGGGAAAGGCTTCTCCTGCATTGCACTGACACCTCAGACCCTGAACCTGTGTGTGTGTATGTGCGTGTGTGTGAGAACAGGTAGCAGATGCCTGGGAGAGAGAGAGAGAGAGAGATAGAGATAGAGAGGGAGAGAGTGATAGCGAGCCTTCATAGTGTTGGCACCTCGTTGTCAGGCTGGCAGACTGCGTCATCCCAGCCCTTGACGTGGCGCGGAGTGACGTGGCGGCGGCGGTGGCGAGCGGCTCGGCGTGTGTAAAACGCCGTGACATTTGGGGCGTCGCTGACAGACGAGGCACACTGATGAGGTTAATGAGAGCAGCGCTGGGAGCGGACACCGCTGACATAATGGCTTCTGTCTGGCTTGCCGCACCGACGGTTAGCACCGCCCCAGGTGCGTCTGATGATGCCACACACACACACATGCACACACGCACACACGCGCGTTGAGCCTCGTACACAGAGTGCTCTGGGGGCAATCAGTCTGACATGTCGTCTGACATAGATGATTTTACACAAATTGTGTAAAAGGTGTGTGTGTGTGTGTTTGTGCTTGTGATTGGGTGTGTTAATGTGTGCCATTAAGAGCGCTTGACTGGAATTCCATTTGTCATAATATGCTGCCATGAGTGTTAACGCACATGCCAGAGTCATCTTTAAGGTAGCAGGGTGAGTGACATTATAAAAATGACTATTTCCACTGACAGATTTGTGTAAAGTGGTAGAAGTATTGTTTATGCTTTCTATCCTTTCAATAAAGGAACATAGTGTAGTGTCATGTTTTCAAGCCTATGGTGAATCTGATAACAACCTGCAACCAGCAACCTGAAAAACAATATTTTCAAAGATATTAAAACCGGTAGTATCGATAATAAACAGGTATTATTGATAAAACTGATGGCAGCAATGGTAGTAGTAATGGTGGTGGTAGCAGTAGTAGTTGTAATAGTACTGTAGTAGTATTAGTAGTAGTGATAGCAGTAGTGGCAGAAGTAGTAGCAGTAGTAGTGGTAGTAGCAGTAGTAGTAGCAGTAGTGGTAGTAGCAGTAGTAATAGTAGTAGTAGCAGTAGTAGTGGTAGTAGTAATAGTAGTAGTAGTAGTAGTAGTAGTGATAGCAGTAGTAGCAGACGTACTAGTAGTAGCAGTAGTAGTGGTAGTAGTAGTAGTAATGGTAATAACAGTAATAGTAATGATGGTAGTAGTAGTACTAGTAGTAGTATTATGAACACTAATAAAGCAAAAGACCCTTCCTCATGAGAGATTCCGACAGGTTAAGCAAAGGTTGGTGCACGTACAACGAGTAATTTCAGCTCTCAGCATCATGCATCACCTGAAGATGAAAACAGTCGGCATGCAGCCTTCTGCGTTTAGGTCAGCATGAATGGCGGTTGTTTACGGTGACACCAGTGTGTGTCTCATGCAGAGGGGATCCCCATGCCGTGGAGTGCCAGAAACACACATACACACACACACACACACAGAGAGAGAGAGAGGCGACAGTGCTTGCGAGGACTGTTATTTTAACTGCATTTAGGATGTCACTTGAGGGCCATGATATCTCCCAGTGCACTGTCTTAATGATATGATTGCTATCGGGAGCTGGAGTCGGAGTCCAGGCGGAGTTGTCAGTGGTCTCTGCAGTGCTGTCGTCACTACTGGTAGACACTTGCTACTGATGTTCTGAGGGTGAGGGTGAGGGTGAGGAGGGTGTGTGTGTGTCTGTGTGTGTGTGTGTGTGGGGGGTGGTGAGGGGTCTTGAGCCATAGGCTTGTCAGTAGTCTAAGGCACGGCCAAAAGAACCAAATCTTTCAAGAAAGGGTACTCTGACAACAAAATGGTTTTCATGAACAATGGCTTGGATTATGCCTATTGTCTGCCAGCAAAGTCGCATGTAGTTACAATGATTTCTCATTCTCTCTCACACACACACACACTCTCTCTCTCTCTCTCTCTCTCTCTCTCTCTCTCTCTCTCTCTCTCTCTCTCTCTCTCTCAAAGAACAAATCAAAGGCATGGGAGGAGGTGTGTGTGTGTGTGTGAGTGTGAGTGGAGCAGAGCTGGGAGACAGGGTGGGTGTGTTTCCCTTCTCTTCTGTTTCCCTGCTCTTCCCCAAACACTCAGTGGGTAGCAGCTCCCCACTGGGCTAGAGAGCTGCCTGCTCCCTTCTCCATGCGGAGAGGTCGGACATTAGGCTGCTTCCACTAGGCCATTAGGCTAAACACAGACGACGCCGGGTAAACAAGCAAGCAAATGAGGCGACGTATGCGGCTCCTCGTACACATCTTACACTTGTTTATAGCCTACTACAGTACCTTACCATGCATGGGCATGCATATGTCTATCGGTGTGTGTTTGTGTCTCTGTATGGCTGTGTGTATGTCTGTGTGTGTGTGTGTGTTTGGGTCTGTGCATGGTTGTGTGTGTGTGTGTTGCCAGTTGTGTGCAGATTTAATTACAGTACTCCTGCCATTCCTGAGGAGCTCATGTTGATCATACATCAAATATGATGTGACACATGCATACTTCACAGCGCTGGGCTGGCAGGATTTATCATGGGGAGCAGGGCATACCTCATACTGCCAGCCAGCACTCCGGCCAGTAGGCTCCCTCTCTCTCTCTCTCTCTCTCTCTCTCTCTGTCTCTCTCTCTCTCTCTCTTTCTCTCTCTCTCTCTCTCTCTCTCTCTCTCTCTCTCTCTCTCTCTCTCCATCTCTCCCCCCGGGACTTCTCTTTAAAAGATGGAAGTCGATAGCTTGTCATTTTGACACATTGGGGCTTTGAGAAACTGCATGGCCAAAGGGATGACATTCTCTCAAATCTCCTTGTCCTCCTCCCTGTATCTGCCTCTCTCTCTCTCTCTCTCTCTCTCTCTCTCTCTCTCTCTCTCTCTCTCTCTCTCTCTCTCTCTCTCTCTCTCTCTCTCTCTCTCTCTCTTCCTCTCTTCAGCTGGCCTTGGCGTTATTTCCAAAGATGGCTCCTTTTTACCTCGTTATGCCTTCTATAACTATCTTATTCCTCTCTACGGCCAATTATTGGAATTTCTGAGCAGCATTTCAGAACCATCTCTAAAGTAAAAACACTGGCTCTCGTATTGCCTCCGTGCTTGTGACTGTATATTTTGTACACTGTGCTGCCAAGTCGCTTTGGGTGAATAGATGAGAGGCAAATTTAATGGTTGAGGATCCAGTGTTGACTGAACACCAATCAGCACTGCATTGGTTAGAGTGAGGCAGAGGCTTTTCACACCATAGCACGCGGCTTTAGTTTGCATCTGCCACTCACATAGCCAGGGTACTTGCTGCAATAGAACACCCTCTGTCTAATGATGAAAGTCAACATGTAAACACACACAGTGTGAATATGTATTTGTTTGTATGTGTGTGTGTGTGTGTGTGTGTGTGTGTGTGTGTGTGTGTGTCTGTGTGTGTGTGTGTGTGTATGGACACTTGACAGTATGTACATGTGAAAGCAGACAGCAGAAGCTCTGGAGCTAGACAACCTGCACCCTTACAAAAGGCACTAAATGTTGCATCACTCTTGATCTTTTTATGGCTCTGGTTTATTAGCATTGATTTCTGCTGTGGCATGTTGATCCCAAGGACCCTCCAGTGTGAGGCAGGCCACAGGGGTGTGGGGGGGTGTATATCAGTGTGTATGTGTGTTTGGGTGTGTGGGGGGGTTGCTCCTAAGCTTGGTGCCACGCCTGTTAGAGAGCATCCAGCCGGCTGGCCTGACCCAGCACAGAGATCAAAGCTGGTACTGGATGAGGGGTCTGGATGCTTTTGATAACCACTTAGAAACAAACAATCAGCTTCACAGGGAAGCTGCACCGGGCGTGTAGCTAAAACGTTCCGTTCCGGTCTGCTGCAACTATTAGCTTCCACTGTAATCAGAATCAGAATCAGAAGCTTTATTGGCCAGGTTTGCGTATACAAACAAGGAATTTGACTCCAGTTAATCTTTGCTCTCAAAGCACACAATGCAACACAATGCTAACAGTAAGCATTGAATGAAGTGCAGTAGAATAAGGCTATGTATAAGAACAAATCACAGATGGAAGTAGCTACACCAGATGTGATAGCGGTGCATATATTAAAACATACATTTAAAACAAAATAGACCAGTCTTTTACAATGTTTTTTTTTAAATGCCACAAACGGAACGCTTCAGTCACACACCCGTTGTAGCTTCCTTGTCAGTGCTGCGATGGGGCTAATTCTGATCACCAACAACCCACTGAACTTTCTCTGATTTTGTTAATGGAGAGCTATGAAGGCACTTGAGTGAAAAGGGTATATAGCTATGAGTGTTTACCAAAGAACGCATCTGGAGTGAGACCTTCCTTCCGCTTTTAAGAGATGCTTTGTAGGACAATCAAGTCAGTGAGTCACTCATGAGTCCATCTAGGAGAAGAGGACAGAACTTCTGAGCACCACCAAATGAATGTTATTGCGTCCTACATGTCCATTCACCCTCTCAAATGGATGACAAAAAAAGACATAGAGATGGGGTGTAGTGAGGATATGAGAAGAAAGTCGAAAGGTAGAGTACAAAGGGATATGAGAAGCATTGGCTGGACTGTGTGTGTGTGCGAGTGTGCGGGCGTGTGTGTGTGTGAGAGAGAGTGCACGGGCGTGTGTGTGTGTGTGTGTGTGTGTGTGTGTGTGTGTGTGTGCGCGCGCATGTGGGTGATCGCGAGAGGCAGAGAGAGTGCCACTAGAGAAGGCCATAAACCATACCGGGTGGCAGGGGGAATATTTTGAGGTATCTTTTTAATTTCATGCACGGTGGCCCTCACATTTGTTTCCCTTCTTCCATTCATTTCCCTCTCCCCTCTTTTTTTCCCTCTTTAGTGCACGTTCATCGTTCCCTCCGTGACCCCCCCTCCCTCAACCCCCCCCCCCCCCCCATCCCCCTTGCGCCAGGTCCCCATGATGAAGTCCTACCCAGAGTCAAATGAAAGGCTTATCATTACCGCCTCGACTTCACCTCGCCCCCTTCATGGGTAGGCCCTTGCTGGAAGCTTCGTATACGTGCCGTGATAGACAATTTACAATAGTGAGGGGAAATTGCACTCTAACAAATGCAACACGCAGTCCAACTCACAGCCAGAATATTGCATTTATTTTAAATAACTATAGGGGGAGATCATTTTGTATGTGAAGCATAACTACTTTGGCGCATGCCAGCACAGCAAAGTGCACACAAAGTGAAGTGCATTTTGTGTATGAACACACTGTTCTGATAAAAGCTGACAGAAAAAATAATAGGCTAACAAACTTTTAATGTGACAAGCACGATGGTGGAACTCCTACGCATTTGACTTATTATTCTGACCACAGCTGCTGTCCATCAAATGTGAAGATGCCTTCCTACTTCTTCAGTTCAGTTGGCCTCTGCCAGCTGTTTTCTGCTCTGTTCAGTGGTAAGAGCCATTAACCCAAGGCATAAGGCCGGCAGATTTTTTTTTACAGATATTTACGCAGGAAATGTAATTCTAAAAATATTCATGTGTACACGTGTTCATCTTAGTCTCGATTGATGATATATGTGGCCATCCTTCACTTCCTTTTCCACGACATCATATGCATTTTCATGAATTTGCTCAAGGCCCTAGTGATATATCTCAGCCACATTAAAAAAAGCCTTTTTAGATGTTGGGCAAGTTAGCTATTTCATGTTTTTTTTTCTTTTTTTCATTTTTACTGTTTCATCAAAGCACAGTATGGCAAAAAAAGAAGATATATCTCCGTGATGGGGGAACATGTCCTGGGGTGCTCAGAGAGACTCTGGAGACTGGGTTTCCAAGAAGCACGCAGGGCTTGATTACTTGGGAAGACGTAATTACTCTAGAACATTCTCTCTGATTAGCGCCCATCAAAGTCACCAGAGTCAGTGCCTATTCCGCTGAACGTGAAGGACCTCTCCTCGCCTATCACATCCCATTTCTAGCTCCCCTTCAAGGTGCCTGTCAGATATATTTTTCCAAATTGTTTTGGAACACCTGTTCAAGGCAATGAGAGGACCTATTCCAAGTCACAGAATTTAAGAGGCCGTCCACTTTTCTAACCCAATGCAGTTTTTGTGTCAAAGTCAGATTAGTGCTCCTCACAGTCCTTTAGATGTACAGTATGTTCTGTGTATACACTCAAATAGTCCAGTGTGTGTACACAGTCACAGAAAATAAAAATACCATGGATCTGACCGCACAGCAATGCCAGCCAAGCCACATGTTGCTTCAGAAGCATGGAAGATGTCTGTGTGTGTGTGTGTGTGTGTGTGTGTGTGTGTGTGTGTGTGTTGGGGAGGATTATAATGCTGAAATGGCTGTTGATCTTAAACATCAACAACCTATGGATAGAATCACGGACTGTACCTTTAAGTCCAGCAATCTGCGTTAGTGTTTTGAGGGACGGTGCTACTGGAGTCCACAGACCTGCTGAGAATGCATGTGCGTTCCAGTCTTCCGTGGGCAGTAATTGTATGGAATGGAAGGCGCATATACACAGGAGCCCATAGAGGCGTAATTGGAGCGTCACATCCCTGGAAAATCGACTTTGATTACCCAGAATGCTCCAGTTGCTTTGTAAATTTTTAATTATTATTATTGTAAATTATGGATTATGGGGTTCCCCACCCGCCTTGCTTGTGTGGTTTAAGAAGCCAGATGCTTGGCTAGCGCTAAAGGGCTTCAGTGGGAAGCCATCTCTACCAGTTCCCCCCTCTCTCCCTGCTAGTAATCACTCAGCTATTACAACTATTACTGACTTCCCAGTGAATAAGCCTGTAGCATTAATGCCGGCATGCTTTCGAATTATTTACAAATTGCTCAGTGATTTAATTTAGGGGCTGCTGCAAGTTTGGTATTAGCCATTCGTTTCTTTTGATTTCTTACCGTGGAAAATTCTGGCTGAACGCAACCTAATGGAGTGGGTCAATTGCAATCTGATTCAGCCCTGCCTTCGGTTTGCGTGCGTGGCCTACTTCACTAAATCATTGCAATCCATTAAAACATGCAGTTCCATTTAAAACATGTACTACTTTAAATCATTTGGCCAGAGAAAGTGAATGAGGATAATTAAATATTGAAAAATATTTTTATTTAAAAAAAAAAAAAAAAAATCCAACATTATGTTGCAACACAGAATAAGGCACATATATTTCCTGCGCTTTGCTCTGTGAGTAGGCTAATGCACATGTAAACAGATATAAACAGTGCGTAGTGGTGTGTGTGTGTGTGTGCGTGTGTAGGTGGATGTGTGTGCATTACGCATGTATGGGTGAATATGTTAGTGTCCTTTTGGATTTATGATGCATATCCCACAACCTTTTGCCCTTCTGGTATGGAGCCTTCCATTCCTTGGAGAGAGAAGGAGGAAACACCTCACTCGAACATCAGAGTGTACTCTACGATACTATGAAATGTATAAGAGGAAGGCTGAACTATTCTGTATCAGACACCATCTGACAAATGATCGGAGACAGTTTCTAAATGTCACAAATGCACGGGAATCTTGAAAGCATGAGTTTGTTTACCGAAGGAAAAAAAAAAAGATTTGTCCAGACTTTATGAAATATTACATGTCCCTCTGGAAGCTCCTCACAACATTGTGTCATGGAGAATGAGACCACCCTTAGCAACGAGTGCTCAGACCTTCAAACCCCTTTTAAACAGTGGTCCCCGCGACCGCCGCGACCTGCTCCGCATCTCTGTCCCCCCTAGCTAGCCTTAGCCCGGCCTTGACCCCCCCCGGTTACACTCAAGCCGTGTGGCGCTGAGTGGAGTGGACATCTAGTCCTCTTCAGATCGACCCCTGGTAAGGGCCCTCCGCCTCGGTATTCTGCCTCTCGCAAGGGATCTGCCACCATGGAGGAGGAGGAAGGGGAGAAGGAGGAGGAGGAGGAGGGGGGGCAGGGCTGGGTTGAGGCTCGCAGGAGACAGTAGTGAAATGGAGGGATAGAGAGAGAGAGTAAGAGGGAGAGAGGGAGTGAGGGAGGAGAGGAGAGGCAGCAGTTTCTCGCAGAGTCCTTCAGAGGTTTCTGGGTAGAGAGCGGGATCAATACGTTTGGCTCCGTCCACTAAACCGAGTTGCCAGGAACAAGAGCGAGAACATGGAGGAAGGGAAAACAAAACCGGAACACCCTTGAATTGGTTCCTTTTCTCCGTCTTCCTCTCTGTCCCTTTCTGTCTACCTATCCTTCACTCCCCCTGTTTTTTTTAATCTTTTTTTTTTCTAAGGGCACAAGAGGCCAGCAAATAAATACAAGATTTAGTCTCTTTAACTGTACACAAATGACAGCAAAGCACAACAGAGATAGAAAGAGAGAGAGAGAGAGAAAAAAAACAGATGAAAAGGGATGGAGAAAACTGAAAGAAAAGATTGAGCGTGAAGGAGCAATTAGTGGGATTGCTTGTTTACCTGTCTCAGTGCATCACGACCAGCACACATACAGTAGATGCAGCTAACATTTGCTTGGTGGTCTAATGAACAGTGAGTCCCATCCAGTCACAAGCTGTCTAGTGCTGGTACTCTAGAATGAGCTTGCCGTGTTGACATTCTCACCTATCTGCCAGATTGACCACAGCCAATGGCCACCTACACCCTCCAACGGAAGGCCCAGGGTGGCCTAACTATGCATGACTGATATGTGCAATATGTGATGCATTCTCCACTCCTCTCCCTTACAGTGGAACAGGGTAGGTGTGCACTAGCAGTAATGGTGAAATCTCTCATTCTCTCATTCTCTCTCTCTCTCTCTCTCTCTCTCTCTCTCTCTCTCTCTCTCTCTCTCTCAGTGGAATTGAGAGGGGGATAACTATCCGGTGAGGGATTAGGACACCCTAACCAGGAGAGTGAGTGATGGAGAGGGATAATGAGAGCATGGAGGAGAGAGAGAATGTGAGAGAGGGAGAGATATAATGACAAGTCAACACCACTGGAAACAGGCCTAGTGCCAAGTGACTGAAGGGGTGGTTAAAAATAGTCTGGGGGGGGGGGGTCTTTTTATTTGTTTATTTATTTACCTATTTAAATAGCCTTACACAGTAAATTAGCATCCTACTTCCTACTTTTCCAACCTAATACAGGTGACATCTTGACTAGATGATAATAATTCCTTCCCTCCTGTACCCTTTTCCCTCGAGTAGTCATGCATAATGGCCATACTATGAAATAGGAATGTTCTGAGGAAACTGCCATAATGTTAGAACCTAAAATTGGTCTGGTGGTAGGTTTAATAAAATTCATTAATTTAACCATGCAATAGCCCTTGAAAAGTGAAATTAATAAAGGACTACTGTGTGGAAACCAAATAATACATTCATTTCACCTCAGTGGTGAAGTACGCTACTAAACTTGAGTGTCCTTGCACCACTCGGGAATCAAAGTATGGAATGGAATGTAGCTCCAAAACCCGCAACAAATAACAACCAAAAACATTTATGAATGAGTTTATCCACCGAGAGATGTCTGCTGCTAAAGAATACCCACCAAAGTCAGGGTCATGAGGGTCAAAAACATTGAGAAAAAAAAAAAAAAAAAAAAAAAAAACCCTAGGGGACTGTGGGCCCATTTTGTCCTTGATCGCTACTTCTGAAACAATGTATTTGGCTGATGGAACTAGTAGAATAGAGTACATTTGGGCTCATAGTCATTGTTGTTGCTGGGGCAATAGCCTTGGTAGCCAAGGCTACCTTGTGTAGCCTACCTTTAAGGTGCCTGTCCTAAGGTGCTTGTCCTCGTTCCTCTGCTTTTTGGCCATGGATGGTAAAAGTTTGAAGTAGCCTAAGCGTACTACCTTGTGTTTGTTTGTAACTTACTTCTCATATCATACCCTGACATGAGATTCAAATTTAAGCAATTTTATCTCTTGACAATGCACAAGAAACAGCACTGTGTGGCTCTGAAACAACAGCCCTCAAAATCATGTTTGTGCAGTAGGCTAAGAGACTGGATTGAATAGATAGATAGATAGATAGATAGATACTTTATTGATCCCCAAGGGGAAATTCAAGAATAAGAGCTTCAGATATTTTATGGGGGGAAAACTCATTCCATACGTTTTCTTTGTTATTTGTAAAAGGTAGCCTAGCATACTAGCATATACTGGGGGAGA